>NW_012287824.1:0-7628 GCF_000151885.1 Dipodomys ordii
GCTGTGTCCCGCTGTGTCCTGATGTGTACCGCTGTGTCTGCCTCTGTGTACCCCGCTGTGTCCTGCTGTGTCCCCCGCTGTGTCCTGCTATGTCCTTGCTGTGTCCCCCGCTGTTTCCCGCTGTTTTCCCCGCTGTGTCACCCGCTGTGTCCCAAGATGTGTCCTGCTGTGTTTCCCTGTGTCCCCCGCTGGGTCCCGCTGTGTTCTTTGCTGTGTCCCCCGTTGAGTCCCGCTGTGTCCCCCGCTGTTTACCGCTGTGTCCCCCACTGTGTCCCCCGCTGTGTCCCCGCTGTGTCCCCGCTGTGTCCCTCTGTGCCCCTGGTGTGTCCTCGCTGTGTAACTGCTAGGTCTCTCTATCCCCGCTGTGTCCCACTGTCTCCCGCAGTGTCCCCCTATGTCCCCTCTGTGTCCTCACTGTATCCCCTGCTGTGTCCCACTGTGTCCCCTGCTGTGTCCCCGCTGTGTCCCCGCTGTGTCCTAGCTGTGTCCCGCTGTGTCCCCGTTGTTCCCCGGTTTGTCCCCACTGTCCCCCGCTGTGTCCCTCGCTGTGTACCTCTGTGTCCCGCTCTGTCCTCGCTTTGTCCCCGCTATGTCCCGCTGTGTCCCTGCTGTGTCCGTGCTGTGTTCCACTCTCTCCCGCTGTGTGCAGCTCTGTGTCCTCCGCTGTGTCCCCCGCTGTGTCCCGCTGTGTCCCGCTGTGTCCCGCTTTGTCCCCCGCTGTGTCCCGCTGTTTCCCACTGTGCCCCTGCTGTGTCCCCGCTGTGTCCCGCTGTGTACCCCACTGTGTCCCCCGCTGTGTCCCTGCTGTGTCTCTTTGTGTCCCGCTGTGTACCCTGCAGTGTCCTGCTGTGTCCCCCGATGTGTCCTGCTGTGTCCCACTGTGTTCCCGGCTGTGTCCCCTGCTGTGTCCCGCTGTGTCCCGCTTTGTCCCCCGCTGTGTCCCGCTGTTTCCCACTGTGCCCCTGCTGTGTCCCCGCTGTGTCCCGCTGTGTACCCCACTGTGTCCCCCGCTGTGTCCCTGCTGTGTCTCTTTGTGTCCCGCTGTGTACCCTGCAGTGTCCTGCTGTGTCCCCCGATGTGTCCCGCTGTGTCCCACTGTGTTCTCGGCTGTGCCCCCTGCTGTGTCCCGCTCTTTCCCTCTGTGTCCCGCTGTGTCCTTGCTGTGTCCCCATTTGTGTCCCGCTTTATCCTCTCTGGGTCCCCCGCTGTGTCCCGCTGTGTCCCCAAGTGTCACGCTGTGTCCTCGCTGGGTCCTCTGCTGTGTCCCCGCTCTGTCCCTGCTGTGTTCCACTCTCTCCCGCTGTGTGCGGCTCTGTGTCCCCTGCTGTGTCCCCAGCTTTGTCCCGCAGTATCCCGGTGTGTCCCGCTTTGTCTCCCGCTGTGTCCCGCTGTTTCCCACTGTGCCCCTGCTGTGTCCATGCTGTGTCACGCTGTGTACGCCGCTGTGTCCCACTGTGTCCCGCTGTGTGCCCCCTTTGTTCTCCTCTGTGTCCTCCTGTGTCCCCCGCTGTGTCCCCGCTGTGTCCCGCTGTGTCCCCCTCTGTCCTGCTGTGTCCGGCTGTGTCCCTCTGTGTCCTCGCTGTGTCCCAGCTGTGTCCCGCTGTGTCACCGTTGTTCCCCGGTTTGTCCCCACTGTGCCTCGCTGTGTCCATCGCTGTGTACCTCTGTGACCCGCTTTGTCCTCGCTTTGTCCCCGCGATCTCCCGCTGTGTACCGGCTGTGTCCCTGCTGTGTTCCACTCTCTCCCGCTGTGTGCGGCTCTGTGTCCCCTGCTGTGTCTCCCGCTGTGTCCTGCTGTATCCCCCTCTGTGTCCCGCTGTGTCCCGTTTTGTCCCGCTGTGTCCCGCTGTGCCCCCTGGGTCCCCGCTGTGTCCTCGCTGTGTCCCCCGGTGTGTCTCGCTGTGTCCCCCCTGTGTACCCGCTGTCCCCGCTGTGTCCCTGTGTGTCCCCGCTGTCCCCAGCTGTGTCACCGCTGTCACCCGTTGTGTCCCCCGCTGTGTCCCCCGCTGTGTCCCCCGCTGTGTCCCCGCTATGTTCCGCTGTATCCCGTGGTGTCTGACTTTGTGCCCCGCTGTGTCCCCCGCTGTGTCCCCGCTGTGTCCCGCTCTGTCCCCACTGTGTCCCGCTGTGTCCCGCTGTGTCCCCCACTGTGTCCGGTTGTGTTTCCCGCTGTGTCCCGCTGTGTATTGCTGTGTACCGGCTGTGTCCCGCTGTGTACCGATGTGTCCCAGCTGTGTGCCCACTGTATCTCCCTGCTGTCCCCCGATGTTTCCCCCACTGTGTCCCGCTGTGTCCCCCGCTGTGTCCCGCTGTGTCCCTGGTGTGTCCTCGCTGTGTAACTGCTATGTCCCTCTGTGTCCCCGCTGTGTCCCACTGTGTCCCGCAGTGTCCCCCTATGTCCCCTCTGTGTCCTCGCTGTATCCCCTGCTGTGTCCCACTGTGTCCCCTGCTGCGTCCCCGCTGTGTCCCCGCTGTGTCCTAGCTCTGTCCCGCTGTGACCACGTTGTTCCCCGGTTTGTCCCCACTATCCCCTACTGTGTCCCTCGCTGTGTACCTCTGTGTCCCGCTCTGTCCTTGCTTTGTCCCCACGATGTCCCGCTGTGGTCCCGCTGTGTACCACGCTGTGTCCCACTGTGTCCCACTGTGTGCCCCCTTTGTTCCCCTCTGTGTCCTGCTGTGTCCCCTGCTGTGTCCCCGCTGTGTCCCGCTGTGTCCCCGCTGTATAACGCTGTGTCCCCCTTTGTGTCCCGCTGTGTCCCTGCTGTGTCCCTTTGTGTCCCCGCTGTGTCCCACTGTGTACCCCGCAATGTCCAGCTGTGTCACCTGATATGTCCCCGCTGTGTCCCGCTGTGTCCACATGTGTCACGCTGTTTCCTCTCTGTGTATCCCTCTGTGTCCCGCTGTGTCCTCGCTGTGTCCCACACTGTGTCCCCGCTGTGACCCGCTGTGTCCCTGCTGTGTCCCTGCTATGTCCCGCTGTGTCCCGCTGTGTCCCCGATGTCCCCTGCTGTGTCCCGTTGTGTCCCCGCTGTCTGCATGTGTGTCCCTGCTGGCCCCCGCTGTGTCCCCCGCTGTGTCCCGCTGTGTCCTCGCTGTGTCACCAGCTGTGTCCCGCTGTGTCCCCCACTGTGTCCCCACTGTGTCCCGCTGTGTCCTCTGTTGTATCCCGCTGTGTCCCCGGCTGTGTCCCCGGCTGTGTCCCGCTCTTTCCCGCTGTGTCCCGCTGTGTCCTTGCTGTGTCCCCATTTGTGTCCAGCTGTGTCCTCGCTGGGTCACCCGCTGTGTCCCGCTGTGTCCCCATGTGTCACGCTGTGTCCTCTCTGTGTATACTCTGTGTCCCGCTGTGTCCTCGCTGTGTCCCCCACTGTGTCCTGGCTGTGACCCGCTGTGTCCCTGCTGTGTCCCCGCTGTGTCCCGCTGTCCCCCACTTTGTCCCCCGCTGTGTTCCACTGTGTACTCGCTGTGTCCCCCGCTGTGTCCCACTGTGTCACCCGCTGTGTCCCCCAATGTGTCCCACTGTGTCCCCCGCTGTGTCCTGCTGTGTCCCGCTTTGTCCCCGCTGTCCGCCGGTGTGTCACCACTTTCCCCCGCTGTATCCCACGCTGTGTCCCGCTGTGTCCTCGCTGTGTCTTACTGTGTCCCTGCTGTGTGTCCGCTGTGTCCCGCTGTCTCCCGCTGTCTCCCTGGTGTGTCCTCGCTGTGTAACCGCTGAGTCCCTCTGTGTCCCCGCTGTGTCCCACTGTGTTCCCCGCTGTGTCCCCGCCTCGTCATCCTGTGTCCCGCTGTGTCCTCGCTGTGTCCTTCTGTATACCGCTGTTTCCCCCGCTGTGTCCCCCACTATTTCCCCGCTGTGACCCGCTGTGTCCATGCTGTGTCCCCAGCTGTGTCCCGCTGTGTCCCGCTGTGTGTCCCGCTGTGTTCCCCGCTGTGTCCCGCTGTGTTCCGCTGTGTCCCGCTGTGTCCCGCTGTGTGCCTGCTCCCCCCCCGTGTGTCCCCCGCTGTGTCCTGCTGGGTCCTGCTGTGTCCCCGCTGTGGCCCGCTGTGTCCTGCTGTGTCCGCCTCTATGTCCCACGCTGTGTCCCGCTGTGTCCCCGCTGTGTCCCCGCTGGGTCCCGCTGGGTCCCGCTGTGTCCCCGCTGGGTCCCGCTGGGTCCCGCTGTGTCCCCGCTGTGTCCACGTTGTGTCCCGCTGTGTCTCTGGTGTGTCCTCGCTGTGTAATCTCTATGTCCCTCTGTGTCCCCGCTGTGTCCCGCAGTGTCCCCCTATGTCCCCGCTGTGTCCTCGCTGTGTCCTTCTGTATCCTGCTGTGTCCCCCACTATTACCCCGCTGTGAAACGCTGTGTCTCCCGCAGTGTTCCTGCTGTGTCCTCGCTGTATTCCCCGCTGTTTCCCTGTGTTTTCCCCGCTGTGTCACCCGCTGTGTCCTTTGATGTGTCCCCAGCTGAGTCCCGCTGTGTCCCCCGCAGTTTACCGCTGTGTCCCCCACTGTGTCCCACGCTTTGTCCCCGCGGTGTCCCCGCTCTGTCCCGCTGTGTCCCGCTGTGTTCCTCTGTGTCGCCCCCTGTGTCCCCCTGTGTCTCCACTGTTTCCCACTGTGACTCCCGCGCTGTCCTGCTGTGTCCCCATTATCCACCGGTGTGTCCCCTCTGTCCCCCGCTGTATCCCCACTGTGTCCCGCTGTGTCCCGATGTGTCCCGCTGTGTCGCCGCTTTGTCACTGCTGTGTCTCGCTGTGTCCCGCTGTGTCCACGCTGTGTCCCGCTCTGTCCCAGGCTGTGTCCCGCTGTGTCCCCCGCTGTGTTCCGCTGTGTCACTGCTGTGTCCCGCTGTGTCCCCGCTATGTCCCCGGTGTGTCCCGCTGTGTCCCCACTGTGTCCCCACTGTGTCCCCTGCTGTGTCCCCGCTGTGTCCCACTCTGTCCCCACTGTGTCCCGCTTTGTCCCGCTGTGTCCCCCACTGCGTCCCGCTGTGTCCCCCGCTGTGTCCGTTTGTGTTTCCCGCTGTGTCCCGCTGTGTCCTGCTGTGTACCCCCTTTGTCCCGCTGTGTACCGATGTGTCCCCGCTGTGTCCCCGCTGTGTCTCCTCGCTGTCCCCCGCTGTGTCCCCACTTTGTTCCGCTGTGTCCCCCCTGTGTCCCCGCAGTGTCTCCCTGCTGTCCCCCGCTTTGTCCCCTCTTTGTCCCGCTGTGTCCCGCTGTGTCCTGCTGTGTCCCCGCTGTGTCCCGCTGTGTCCCCGCTGTGTCCCCGCTGGGTCCCGCTGCATCCCTCTGTGTCCCGGCTGTGTCCCCGCTGTGTCCCGCTGTGTCCCTGGTGTGTCCTCGCTGTGTAACTGCTATGTCCCTCTTTGTCCCAGCTGTGTCCCACTGTGTCCCGCAGTGTCCCCCTATGTCCCCTCTGTGTCCTCGCTGTATCCCCTGCTGTGTCCCACTGTGTCCCCCGCTGTGTGCCACTGTTTCCCCGCTGTGTCCCACCTGTGTCCCGCTGTGTCCCCGTTGTTCCCCGGTTTGTCCCCACTGTCCACCGCTGTGTCCCTCGCTATGTACCTCTGTCTCGCTCTGTCCTCGCTTTGACCTGCGATGTCCTGCGGTGTCCCGCTGTGTCCCTGCTGTGTTCCACTCTCTCCCGCTGTGTGCAGATCTGTGTCCTCCGCTGTGTCCCCCACTGTGTCCCCCTGTATCCCGGTTTGTACCGTATTGTAACCCGCTGTGTCCCACTGTTTCCCACTGTGCCCCTGCAGTGTCCCTGCTGTGTCCCGCTGTGTACCCCGCTGTGTCCCACTGTGTCCCGCTGTGTGCCCCCTTTGTTCCTCTCTGTGTCCTGCTATGTCCCCTGCTGTGTCCCCGCTGTGTCCCACTGTGTCCCGCTGTGTCCCGCTGTGTACCCTGCAGTGTCCTGCTGTGTCCCCCGATGTGTCCTGCTGTGTCCCCGCTGTGTCCCCGCTGTGTCCCGCTGTGTCCCCGCTGTGTCCCCTGCTGTGTCCCACTGTGTCCCCGGCTGTGTCCCCGGCTGTGTCCCACTCTTTCCCGCTGTGTCCCGCTGTGTCCTTGCTGTGTCCCCATTTGTGTCCCGCTGTGTCCTCGCTGGGTCACCCGCTGTGTCCCCATGTGTCACGCTGTGTCCTCTCTGTGTATCCCTCTGTGTCCCGCTGTGTCCTCGCTGTGTCCCCCACTGTGTCCCGCTCTTTCCCGCTGTGTTCCGCTGTGTCCTTGCTGTGTCCCCATTTGTGTCCCGCTGTGTCCCCCACTGTGTCCCCCACTGTGTCCCGCTGTGTCCCGCTGCGTCCCTCTGTGTCCCCGCTGTCCTCCGGTGTGTCACCGCTGTCACCCGCTGTATTCCACGCTGTGTCCCGCTGTGTCCTTGCTGTGTCCCGCTGTGTCCCCGCTGTGTCTCCGCTGTGTCCTGCTGTGTCCCTGGTGTGTCCTTGCTGTGTAACCGCTGAGTCCCTCTGTGTCCCCGCTGTGTCCAACTCTGTCCCCCGCTGTGTCCCCGCTGTTGACCCGCTGTGTCCCTGCTTTGTCCCCGCTGTGTCCCACTGTGTCTCCCGCTGTGTCCCCGCTGTGTCCTCCTGTGTCCCGCTGTGTCCTCGCTGTGTCCTTCTGTATCCCGCTGTGTCCCCCGCTGTGTCCCCAACTATTTCCCCGCTGTGACCCACTTTGTCCATGCTGTGTCCCCCGCTGTGTCCCGCTGTGTCCCGCTGTGTGTCCTGCTGTGTTCCCCGCTGTGTCCCGCTGTGTCCCGCTGTGTGCCGGCTCTCCCCCGGTTTGTCCCCCGCTGTGTCCCTCTGTGTCCTGCGGTGAGCCCGCTGTGTCCCGCTGTGGCCCGCTGTGTCCCCGCTGTGTCCCCGCTGTGTCCCGATATGTACCGCTGTGTCTGACTCTGTGTACCCCGCTTTGTCCTGCTGTGTCCCCCGTTGTGTCATGCTGTGTCCTCGCTGTGTCCCCCGCTGTTTCCCGCTGTTTCCCCCGCTGTGTCACCCGCTGTGTCCCCAGCTGTGTCCGGCTGTG
Source organism: Dipodomys ordii (assembly GCF_000151885.1). Lineage (NCBI taxonomy): Eukaryota > Metazoa > Chordata > Mammalia > Rodentia > Heteromyidae > Dipodomys > Dipodomys ordii. The sequence continues at coordinate 7,003 of NW_012287824.1, forward strand.
TCTCACTGTGTTCCCCTGTGTCCCCCGCTGTGTCCCGCTGTGTTCTTTGCTGTGTCCCCCGCTGAGTCCCGCTGTGTCCCCCGCTGTTTACTGCTGTGTCCCCCGCTGTGTCCCCGCTGTGTCACGCTGTGTCCCTGGAGTGTCCTCGCTGTGTAACTGCTATGTCTCTCTGTCCCAGCTGTGTCCCACTGTGTCCCGCAGTGTACCCCTATGTCCCCTCTGTGTCCTCGCTGTATCCCCTGCTGTGTCCCACTGTGTCCCCTGCTGTGTCCACGCTGTGTCCCCGCTGTGTCCTAGCTCTGTCCCGCTGTGTCCCCGTTGTTCCCCGGTTTGTCCCCACTGTCCCCTGCTGTGTCCCTCGCTGTGTACCTCTGTGTCCCGCTCTTTCCTCGCTTTGTCCCCGCGATGTCCTGCTGTGGCCCCGCTCTGTACCCCGCTGTGTCCCACTGTGTCCCACTGTGTGCCCCCTTTGTTCCCCTCTGTGTCCTGCTGTGTCCCGCTGTGTCCCTGCTGTATAACGCTGTATCCCCCGATGTGTTCCGCTGTGTCGCTCCTGTGTCCCGCTGTGTCCACACAGCTGTGTCCCCGGTGTGTCCCGCTGTGTCCTTGCTGTGTCCCCGCTGTTG
>NW_012287825.1:0-1274 GCF_000151885.1 Dipodomys ordii
GCTTTCCTAATGACACTTAGGTGCTAAGTTATTCTTGAGTTACGACTATACAGGCTGTTCTTCCATCTTGAGGTGGGTGCATTTTGCAGAGTATTGACATGAGGTAGAAGTTCTGAAGGATAGAATGAGGATTGTTACTGCCTACCCTAAAGGTCCAAGGCTGTTTATGCCCAATAAATGAAATAAAAGAGTCATTAAAGTTCTAAGGAATAATAATGTATTGTTTTAGCCTGGACTATTTCCTTTCTGGTTATGTCTTTTATTATAATAAGCTTACATGATGATTAGACTTTTTTTATTTCCTTATCTAACAAAATTCTAGTAACCATTCTTCTGTGTGTATCCACATGCACCCATCAGTGACATACAAATGCACACATGTGTTCTTATATAACTATGTAGGTTAATGTTTATGTATACATTGATTTCTTTTAAACAATGATGCTGATCAAGGTGGAGAACTAGATTCTGAAGGAATCTCATTTTCTTATCTGCAGTGAAATAATTGAATTTCACAGAGATTCAGTGGTCAAAGTCAGAATGTTACTTAAGTGTAGAGGAACTGACTTCATTCTGAGATGTCACATTGCTGAAGCTGCCTCCAAACTCAAACTTAATTTACAATACTAAGGAGAAAGACTACTTCTTATACAGATGAGGATAGTATTCTGAGTTACAGCAATACTTCAAAAAGTTAACTTGTAGAAAGTTTATTTTAGGTAAACTTAAAATTGAGTCTTCTTGAGCATGTAGAGGATGGTGGTTAAGAGAAGTCATTTAGTTCATCACATCAACAAGAGCAAGGATAAGCACCACATGGTTATCTCAATAGACAGAGAAAAAGCATTTGAAAAGATCCAACACCCCTTTATGATGAAGATTCTGGAAAAACTAGGAATCCATGGAACATTCCTCAATACAATAAAGGCTGTATATGACAAACCTACAGCCAGCATTATACTTAATGGTGAAAAACTAAAGCCATTTCCTCTTAAGTCAGGAACGAGACAAGGATGTCCACTTTCTCTACGTCTCTTCAATTTAGTATTAGAATGCCTAGCTAAAGCAATAAGACAAGATGCAAACATAAAAGGGATCCAAATAAGGAAAGATGAAGTAAAACTCTCCCTCTTTGCAGATGACATGATCTTGTATTTAAAGAATCCCATGGACTCCACTCCCAAATTACTCAAGCTGATTCAAAACTTTGGCAAAGTAGCAGGTATAAAATTAACCCTCAAAAAATCAATGGCTTTTCTGTATGCCAACAATGA
>NW_012287826.1:0-2181 GCF_000151885.1 Dipodomys ordii
GAGAGGAGATGAGACGGAGAAGCAGAAGGAGAAGTAGGAAATTGCAGAAGAAGAAGCAGGAGAAGGAGAAGCAGAAGAAACAGAAGAAGGAGAAGAGCAGAAGCAGAAGCAGACGGAGAAGCAGAAGCAAAAGGAGAAGCAGAAGAAGCAGAAGCTGAAGCAGAAGAAGAAGAAACAGAAAAAGCAGAAGAAGCAGAAGAAGAAGCAGCAGGAGAAGCAGAAGAAGAAGAAGGAGAAGTAGAAAGAGAAGGATTAGGAGTAGGAGAAACAGAAGGATAAGCAGAAGCAGAAAGAGAAGGAGAATGAGAAAGGGAAGCAGGAGCAGTAGTAGAAGCAGAAGAAGGAAAAGCAGAAGGAGAAGCATAAAGAGGAACAGAAGGAGAAGCAGGAGAAGCAGAATCAGAAGAAATAGAAGAAGGAGAAGAAGCAGAAGCAGAAAGAGAAGCAGAAACAGAAGGAGAAGCAGAAATAGAAGCAGAAGAAGCCGAAGAAGCAAAAGCAGAACCTAAAGCAGAAGGAGAAGCAGGAGAAGCAGAAGAAGCAGAATCTGGAGAAGCATAAGGAGAACCAGAAGGAGAAGCAGAAGCAGAAAGAGAAGCAAAAGCAGAAGGAGAAGCAGAAGGAGAAGCAGAAGAAACAGAAGAAGCAGAATCAGTAGCAGAAGAAGCTGAAGATGCAGAACTAGAAAGAGAAGCAGAAGGAATAGCAGAAGATCGAGAAGGAGAAATAGAAGGAAAAGCAGAAGGAGAAGCAGGAAAAGCAGAAGAAACAGAAGCAGATGGAGAAGCAGAAGAAGGAGAAGGAGAAGCTAGAGCAGAGAAGAGCACAGGCTGAAATTTTTTGAATAGAGACTCGGAAACACAACAAATCAAAGAAAGGTTGGACAAATGGGATTGCATAAAGTTGCAGAGCTTCTGCAGGGCAAATGACATAGCTAGCAAGATCAGTAGAAAGCCCACGGATTGGGAGATCTTTACTAGCCATACAACGGACAAGGGTCTCATATCTAAAATATACTTGGAACTCAAAAAAATTAAACCCCCCAACAACAAATCCGCAAAGAAACAACTGCCCAATAAATAAGTGGGCGAAAGACTTAAAGAGAAACTTCTCTGAAGAAGAAAGAAGGATGGCCAATAGACACATGAAGAAATGTTCAACATCCCTAGCCATAAAAGAAATGCAAATCAAAACAACATTGAGATATCACCTCACCCCAGTTAGAACGGCAAAAATCAAGAACACTAACAACAACAGATGCTGGAGGGGATGTGGACAGAAAGGAACCTTACTTCATTGTTGGTGGGAATGTAAAATTGTTCAACCACTTTGGAAAGCAGTATGGAGGTTCCTCAAAAGACTTCACATAGAACTCCCCTATAACCCAGCAATCCCACTTTTGGGCATTTGCCCAAATGTTTACAAACAAGACCACACTAAAGCTACCAGCACAACTATGTTTATTGCAGCATTATTTACCATAGCTAAGATATGGAACCAACCCAGATGCCCCTCAGTAGATGAATGGATCAAGAAAATGTGGTATATATACACAATGGAATTCTCTGCCTCCATCAGAAAGAATGACATTGCCCCATTTGTTAGCAAATGGAAAAACTTGGAAAAAATTATATTAAGTGAAGTAAGCCAGGCCCAAAGAAACATAGGTCCCATGGTTTCCCTTATTTGCAATATCTAGTATATGTATGAGTCAAGCAGAAAAGGTCAGATAATGTGATGTCAGGAAAATGAACCCTTAGATATGTATTTTTAATGTTTTTTTCCTTTCATGCATGTGTTTCTAACGCATTTATAAGATTATCTCTTTGTTGCTTTGTATGTCCTTCCCCCACAGTATAACCCCTGCTTTCACTATATTTGATGTCAGTATAACTTGTGGAGGAGATGGGGAAAAACCAGTTGTTTAAGGATACAGGTGTACCTGTTGCAACAATGAGAAGTACAAGTTGTCATGTCCAAAATGAGCTTTACAACATCGGTGCGGGGGGGGGGGGTAGGGGGGAAGGCGGGGGAAGGAGAAGGATTGGGCTTGAGCCGACACTCAGGCCATATACCTTGAGGGTGGGAACGGAGAGAAAAATTGAATATTCTTGTAAAACTTGCGACTTATTGGACACTAACCGTTGGGGATAGTATCAGCGAATTTCGAGTAATCCACTA
>NW_012287827.1:0-262 GCF_000151885.1 Dipodomys ordii
CATGGGAAGCAATCCACCCCCTCACCCCCTCCCCCCACCCCCCACCCCCCACCAACGTTGTAAAGCTGGTTTTCGACATGACAACTTGTACTTCTCATTGTTGCAACAGGTCCACCTGTATCCTTAAACAACTTGTTTTTCCCCATCTCCTCCACAAGTTATACTGACATCAAATATAGTGAAAGCAGGGGTTATACTGTGGGGGAGGGACATACAAAGCAACAAAGAGATAATCATTATAACTGTGTTAGAAACAAATGCA
>NW_012287828.1:0-1145 GCF_000151885.1 Dipodomys ordii
TTCTTCTTGCGCAGAGACTCGCAGATCCGGTGCTGCAGGTAGAGCGTTGTAGCGCCCGGTAGCGGTTCCGCTCCATCAGCAGCAGGTAGTACTGGTCCAGGAGCTCGCAGCGCAGCTGCTGCTCCTGCTGCTTCTTCACCTCATCCGACCACTCCTCGTCGTCCGGCTGGCCCGACAGCGACAGCGCCTCGCGACTTCCCCCGGCCCTGTCCCCCGCGCCCCCGTCGGAGCCCTAGCCCTCCCTGAGCTCGCTGCCTCGACCCTTCGCCGCCGCCCCCGCTCCCTTCTCCTCCTCCTCCTCCTCCTCCTCCGCCTCCGCCGCCGCCGCCGCCGCCTCCTCCCCGCCCCCCCAGGGCCGCTCCGCAGCGGCCTCCTCGGCGATGGTGGTCAGCGGCTGCGAGCCCCGGGGGAACGCGTCCGTCTCCTTCCTCCGCGCCGCCGCCGGCTCCTCCGCCTCGGCTACCTCCCAGTCGGACTCGGCCGGCTCCTCCTCCTGGGCTTCGGCCGACCGGTCCTCGCTCGGGGCCTCGGAGGCCGCCGGGCTTCTCTCGGCCTCCTCGGGCTGGTCCTCGGCGGCGGCCCTCTCCCAAGCCTCTATCTCGGCCGTCTCCAACTCCTCCGCGCCCGCCTCCGGCTCCCAGCCGGGCTCGGTCTCCGGCTCCACGGACTCATCCAGGAACTGGTTTTCAGACATCCTGGTCGTGTCCAGGCTCTCTCCATCTTCGCTTCCGTCCTCCGAGGGCTCCGAGCGCTCGTCCCGGTCCATGTCCGCCGGTCGCGGCTGCGAGCTGTTAGGTTTCCCAGGGCAACCAGGGGCGCGCACGGTAGGCCCCGCGATTGGCCAGGCGCTCACCCCGACGCCCGGCCCCCTTCTCCCCGCCTGCCGGAAATAGATGGACCAATAGGGACAGACCATCGGGCGACAGGCGAGGATGATTGGACGCTGGCGCCGGCTCGCGCTCAGGAGGCGTGGCCCTCCTGCTTGACTTCCGGCCCGAGCGTGGCCTTCTGCCAGGCCTGGGGCGGAGCGATGAGGCTACCCCGGCTGGCCCGGCGGCCGGCACGGGCGTACCGCGCAGGCGCAGAGCGGCCGAAACGGGCCCCCGGGCGGGGACGCGCTGTCGGCGCCTGCGCGATGCGGCGGA
>NW_012287829.1:0-1818 GCF_000151885.1 Dipodomys ordii
TCCATTTATAACTTTAAAAAATGTATCAGGCGGGGCGATGGGTGGGCTCACGCCTGTAATCCTAGCTACTCAGGAGGCTGAGATCTGAGGGATCATGGTTCAAAGCCAGCCCGGGCAGGAGAGACCGTGAGACTCCTATCTCCAATAAACCACCAGAAAACCGGAAGTGGCGCTGTAGCTCAAGTGGTAGAGCGCTTGCCTTGAGCTGAAGAGCTGAGGGACAGCGCCCAGGCCCAGAGTTCAAGCCCCACGACCGACAAAAAAAAAAAAAATGTATCAGCTTGTTGAATATTACCAAAAAGAAATCCTACCTTGAGGGAACGTTTGTTTCATTTAAGTCTTTTCATAGACTGGAAGTAAGATTTCTATTTAAATTTTTTTCTCCCTTCATCTCCGCAGCGCTAGGCTCCCTCACCCATTACAAATCTAATTTATGTATCCTTAAAGAATGGACTTGGAAATGTAGGCGTGCATTCCCATTTCCTTTGTTTCTACCCTGCCTGCATAGCCTGTTTCCAGTCCCGCGAGCTCCCAAAGCCTTAGTGAGGGGAAGGAGTGCGCTTCTGAAGGCGCGAACAGCTAGCCCTGATTCCTCTCCCAGCAGATGGCGTGGATCCCGGGCTCGCCGCAGCCGGCGGGGCACCGCAAAGTCCACCTGTGCAACTCCGCGGAGCCCCGCCCAGCTAGGTGGGCAAGGGGGCGTGGCGAGGGGCGCGGTGACGCGTGACGCCGGATCCCGGAAGTGACGCGCCCGTACGGGGGGGGGGGAAGAGCCAGGGGGGAGGGGGTGGTATCCCCGGCTGGTATGGGGGGTGCGTTGCCCGGAGACGGAAAGTTTGGGAGCCTGCGCAAGACCGGCGGCGGCCCCGGGGAGGGGGTCCAGGGGGTGGTGACCCTGGGGATGGGGAAGGAGCAGGAGCTGCTGGAGGCGGCCCGCACCGGGCACCTCCCGGCCGTGGAGAAGCTGCTGTCCGGGAAGCGCCTCTCCTCAAGCTTCGGGGGCAGCGGCGGCGGCGGCGGTGGCGGCTCCGCGGGCGGCGGCGGAGGCGGCGGCGGCAGCGGCCTCGGCAGTTCCAGTCATCCCCTCTCCAGTCTGCTCAGGTGGGTGCGCGGGGCCCGGCCGCCTCGGAGACCGCCTCCCCGGCGGGTCTCCTGGGTCCCCCGGGATCCCGGTCGAGGCTTACGAGCCGCGGGCGGGCGGGCGGGCTCGCTCGCGCTGCGCCCCGGTGCGCGAGTCCGGAGGGGGCGCGCGGCTGTGCGCGGCGCCGGGCTCTGTCGGTCTCGCGTCCTGACCCGACTGCGAAGAATGGTAGGAGTGCCCAGGTGGCAGCCTCCGCCGCATGGCACAGCCCGGCTTCACCCTTGCCCGCTCTAGGGTGCCAGCTGTCGCTTCTCACAAAAGCCACTTTCGAGCAAATACATACGAAGTCTTCCCACCTCCCGGAGAAACTCCCACGTCGGGCAGCCTTGGCGGCTGCCCTGCAGGAAAATCTGTTGGTTTCCTTCACTTACGAACTTGGAATTTTCTACCAGGCTCTGTTGGATTGGGCTTTTGTTTAAATTAAAATTGCTTCTGGATTTGTCACATTCTAAATGTCCGTCTTTGAGCCATTCTTGTGCTTGAAGTTTAAATTGTTCCTTAATAGTCTCAGTGGATTCGTCTAGATAGCATATGCCTGGTTTCATGGGGCGCTTGCACGTGAAGAAATAACGTGTTTAGGAAAGTAGGCGTTTTCAACGTTTTTGCGATGTTAAATTTATTGGCTGCAAGGCTTGGGGAAGGAGAGAGATCACTTTTGTGTGGCTTGGAAGGGAGAC
>NW_012287830.1:0-2705 GCF_000151885.1 Dipodomys ordii
TCAAAAATGGCAAGAAACACATGAGGAAATGTTCATCATGCCTGGTGGTGAAGGAAATGCAAATAAAGACAACCCTGAGATACCACCTTACCCCAGTCAGAATGTCCCACATCCACAAATCAGCCAATGACAAATGCTGGAGGGGATGTGGAGAACGAGGAACCCTATTACACTGCTGGTGGGAATGTACACTTATACAACCACTTTGGAAAGCAGTCTGGAGGGTCCTTAGAAAGCTAAAGATTGACCTCCCTTACGACCCAGTCATACCACTTCTAGGCATCTACCCTGAACAACAGGAACCAATATACAAGGACACGTGCTCCTCCATGTTTATTGCAGCACTGTTCGCAATAGCTAGGATATGGAAACAACCTAGATGCCCCACCACAGATGAATGGATCCAAAAATTGTGGTATCTATACACAATGGAATATTATGCAGCCATTAGAAATGACAAAATAATGGCATTTGCAGGGAAATGGATGGAGCTAGAAGGAATCATGTTGAGCGAGGTAAGCCAAGAACGAAGAGACAAACAGTACATGGTCTCCCTGATAAGTGGATGCTAAATCCAAAATGTTAGGTGATATGACAAAACTAACAGGACTTAAGAAACAAAGAACTCCCACTCATCTGGTTGAACCACTACTAAATATCCCCATGCTGCTGATCACATATATGGTATATAACATGTGAACACCGTTATATGTTACAGACTGTGATAGACAATTTGCCCCAGGAAAGTTAGAATAAACTTGTGACTTTAAATGAACATCATTATTCCACAATACTGTGAAATTCTGGAAATTATGTAATCACTTAATCACAATAATAAAAAAAAGAACCTTGGGGAAGGGAGGGAGGGGGGGATGGTAGGGGGAAAACAATGGAGGGGGTAACAATGTACAAGAGGAAGTGTACTCATTACCTCACTCATGTAACTGTAACCCTCTGTATAGTATCTTTACAATAAAAAAAATTGAAAAAAAAAAAAGAAATGTGCTCATGGGGAGATTTTCAAGATGGCGGAGGAGAAGCTGGAATCTGATAAAGCTCTCACATAGAAAGCAGTTTTAGAGTTCCAGTGAACAGTCCTAAGCCAGAGAATCACACCAAGTGTGCCATCACAGGACAGAGAGTTAGACAAGAGAGGGAAGCCAAGGCAAAAAGACAAATCTGAGCACTCGCCAGCAACCTAGGCGGCGGCGGCGGCAGGGTCGCAAGCAGAGGAGAATGCTGCCGGGCCATACCTGAGCACTCACACAGAGAGTCCGGGACGAAGGAGCCAGATGCAGCAGGCGAGCAGATTCTACTCAACACCAGCAAGAACCAACAAAGAGCTGACATCTTCATCCTGCAGCTTGCAGACCAGAGACGACCCAGGATCCAAGACTCGGTGTGAGTAGAAGCCCGACATCCTCACTCCTCAGGGAGCAGAGGAGGGAAGGCCACCCCTCCCCCCCCAGCACCAGTGATCTCCATCTTGGATACCGATAAAGCTCAGAGGAGCTGCCAGCTCCAAGCCAGGCCTTGGAATGAAACGAGTCATTTAGCAGGTCACAAGAACCTAACGGCGAAGTGACCTGCCAGACTCAGCTCCATCCAGGGAAAAGTCACCCAGCTCAGGCGCCAGCCATTGGAGTGGCTTTCCTCACTGGGTAACCAGAGCCAGAGGCTGCCCCTCCCTCTAGCAGCCTCAACAATCAATTGAAAAACAAAAACCCTGAGAATGGCTCCAGGCTGGGCTCTGTGAAATTTTTTTTGCACAAAACAACCCCAGGAAAAAGCTACTGATTGTTGAAAGGCCTCAACTCTACCCAGAACCTAGCCTCACCACTGCATCCCCCTCTTTTATGATTCTCAAAGCAGATCACCCTCCCAGTAAACTAATCTGGGAGGGGGATCTCAAAATCTTGGGTAAAGCAGAGCATTTTTCTGCCTGTTTGAACAAACTGACTTAAGAAACCACCAAGCCACAGGACCTCAAGCTGACCAGAGACTCCAACAAGAGGCTGGCTATAGACAAAAGGGAGATACAGGATTCTTCCCACCCCTCACAAAAAAAAATCAAAAAAAAAATAAAAAAAAATATCAAAGAACTTTTTTTTTCTTTCTTCCTCTTCTTTTCTTTTTTTTTCTTTTGTTTTGGTACCTTATATATATATATAAATTTTTTTCCTTTTCTAAAAATTTTATTAATCTTTAATTTTTGCCTTTTTTGAAAAAATAATTGTTTTCTAGTAACTTTTTTTTCCTGTTATAATTTTTATTTTAGGAATACATGAATGTGCATTTTCCTTTCTTTTCTTGTCTTCGTTCTCTTTTTCTTTCTTTTTTAACTATCTTTTTGTTTTTTTGTCTAGCTCTACTGAACTTCTGATCTTTTTTTTCTCTTCCTTTCTAATCCTTTTCACCTTTTCCTCTCTTTTGATCTTCGGTATGTGACTTAACTCTTGTCCTGCGCATCCTCAGATAAACCTGTAGTTAACTAGTAGACCCTATCCCCCATAGTGTACACACTTAATCCACAAATTTATTACTCAATTCAAAACCTCTGAGACTTAAATTCCTTACTAGCAGTACTACCTCTTTATACCTATATAATATTTTAAGCATTTTTTTAAGTTTTTCACTTCTCCTCTATGTCCCTACTCTTCTATTAATATACTTACATTCCTCTCTAAATAGATGGTCTATTAATC
>NW_012287831.1:0-1921 GCF_000151885.1 Dipodomys ordii
CCGCTATGTCCCCGTTGCATCGACGCTGTGTCCCGCTTGGTCCCATTGTGTCCTTGCTGTGTTCCCCGCTGTGTCCTGCTGTGTACCCCTCTGTGTCCCCCGCTGTGTCCCTCTTTGTCCCCCACTGTGTCCTGCTGTGTCCTCCTTTGTGTCCTGGCTGTGTCCCTGCTGTGTCCCGCTGTGTTCTGCTGTTTCCCCGGCTGAGTCCCGCTGTGTCCCCCCTGTGTTCCAATGTGTCCTCTCTGTGTCCCCCTCTGTGTCCCGCTGTGTCCCGCTGTGTCCACTGCTGTGTCCCTGCTGTGTCCCGCTGTGTCCCTGGCTGTCTCCCGCTGTGTCCCGCTGTGTCCTCGCTGTGTCCCCCGTTGTGGCCCGGTGTGTCCCCCGCTGTGTCCCGCTGTGTCCCGCTGTGTCCCGCTGTGTCCCCGCTGTGTCCCCGCTGTGTGCTCGCCTTGTCCCGCTGTGTCCCGTGGTGTCCTGTTTTGTCCCCCGCTGTGTCCCCCGGTGAGTCCCCGCTGTGTACCGCTGTGTCCTCACTGTGTCCCTCGCTGTGTCCCGCTGTGTCTACTGTTGTGTCCCTGCTGTGTCCAGCTGTGTCCCGCTGTGTACCGCTGTGTCCTCGCTGTGTCCAACGCTGTGTTCCGCTGGGTCCTCGCTGTGTCCCTCGATGTGTCCCTTTGTGTCCTGCTGTGTCCCCTCCTGTGTTCCGTGGTGTCCCGCTGTGACCCGCTGTGAACTGCTGTGTCCCACTGTGTCCCGCTGTGTCCCGCTGTGTACCCCTCTGTGTCCCCCTCTGTGTCCTGCTGTGTCCCCTCCTGTGTACCGCTATGTCCCGCTGTGTCCCGCTGTGAACTGCTGTGTCCCCCCTGTATCCCGCTGTGTCCCGCTGTGTCCCCCGCTGTGTCCCGCTGTGTCTACTGCTGTGTCCCTGCTGTGTCCCGCTGTGTTCCGCTGTGTCCTGCTGTGTCCCGCTGTGTCCTCGCTGTGTGCCACGCTGTGTTCTACTCTGTCCTCGCAATGTCCCCTGATGTGTTCCTTTGTGTCCCCAGCTGTGTAACCCGCTGTGTCCCGCTGTGTCCTCGATGTGTTCCCCGCTGTGTCCCGCTGTGTACCCCTCTGTTTACCCCTCTGTGTCCCACTGTGTACCCCTCTGTGACCCCCTCTGTGTCCCGCTGTGTCTCCCGCTGTGTCCCGCTGTGTCCCGCTGTGTACTGCTGTGTGCCCCGCTGAGTCCCGCTGTGTCCCCGCTGTGTCCCCCTTTGTCCCACCTGTATCCCACGCTGTGTCCGCTGTGTCCCGCTGTGTCCCCCGCTGTGTCCCCTGCTTGTCCCGCTGTGTCCCCCGCTGTGTCCCGCTGTGTCCACTGCTGTGTCCCGGTTGTGTCCCGCTGTTTCCCCCGCTATGTCTCGCTGTGTCCTCGCTGTGTCCCCCACTGTGTCCCGCTGTGTCTTCACTGTGTCCCCCGATGTGTCCCTCTGTGTCCCCGGCTGTGTCCCGCTGTGTCCCGCTGTGTCCCTGCTGTGACCAGCTGTGTCCTGCTGTGTCCCCCACTGTGTCCCGCTGTGTCCCCCGCTGTGTCCCACTGTGTCCTTGCTGTGTCCCCCGCTTTGTGCCGCTGTGTCCTAGCTCTGTCCCCAAGTGTGTCCCGTTGAGTACCTGCTGGGACCCGCTGTGTCCTCGCTGTGTCACACGCTGTGTTCTGCTGTGTCTCCCGCTGTGTCCCCGCTGTGTCCCACTGTTTCTCCCGCTGTGTCCCGCTGTGTCCCGCTCTGTCCCCACTGTGTCCCGCTGTGTCTCCCGCTGTGTCCCGCTGTGTACGGCTGTGTCCTCGCTGTGTCCCAATGTGTCCCCGCTGTGTCCCCCGCTGTGTCCCCCGCTGTGTATCACTGTGTCCCACTCTGTGTCCCCCCACTTTGTCCCACTG
>NW_012287832.1:0-2070 GCF_000151885.1 Dipodomys ordii
TCATGTCCCGCTGGGTCCCCTGTGTCCTCACTGTGTTCTCCGCTGTGTCCCGCTGGGTCCCCCGCTGTATACCCCGATTTGTCCCGCAGTGTCCCCCGCTGTGTCCCCCTCTGTGTCCCCCGCTGTGTCCCGCTGTGTCCCCTGCTGTGTCCCGCTGTGTCCAGCTGTGTTCCCGCTATGTCCCGCTGTGTCCCGCTGTGTCCAGCTGTGTCCCTGCTGTGTTCCGCTGTGTCCCCTGCACTGTCCCCCACTGTGTCCCCCGCTGTGTCCCGCTGTGTCCCCCACTGTTTTCCCCACTTTTTCCCCACTGTGTCCCACTGTGTCCCCGCTGTATCGATGCTGTGTCCCGCTGGGTCCCACTGTGTCCCGCTGTGTCCCCCTCTGTGTCCCCTGCTGTGTCCCTTTTGTCCCCTGCTGTGTCCCGCTGTGTCCCCAGCTGTGTCCCTGCTTTGTCCCCGCTGTGTCCCGATGGTTCCCCATGTGTCCCGACGTGTCCCGCTGTGTCCCCCCTGTGTCCCCTGCTGTGTCCCGCTGTGTCCCGCTCTGTCCCCCCTGTGTCTCACGCTTTGTCCCTGCTGTGTCCCGGTGTGTCACCAGCTGTGTCCCTGCTTTGTCCCCGCTGTGTCCCGATGGGTCCCGATGTGACCCGACGTGTCCTGCTGTGTCCCGCACTCTGTCCCGTTTTGTCCGCAGCTGTGCACCCCGCTGTGTCCCGCTGTGTCCCCGCAGGGTCACCGCTGTTTCCCGCTGTGTCCCACTGTGTTCTGTGGTATCCCGCTCTGTCCCCAGCTATGTCCCCTGCTTTGTCCCCGTTGTGTCCCTCTGTGTCCCGCTGTGTCCCCCGTTGTTTCCTGTTGTGTCCCCAGCTGTGTACCCCGCTGTGTCCCGCTGTGTCACACTGTGTCCCTTGGTGTCCCGCTTTGTCCCACGCTGTGTCCCCCGCTGAGTCCCCGCTGTGTCCCCGCTGTGTCCTGCTGTGTCCTCGCTGTGTCCCCCTCTGTCTCCTGATCTGTCTCACGCTGTGTCTCACGCTTTGACCCTGCTGTGTCCCACTGTGTCCTGATGTGTCCCACTGTGTCCCCCACTGTGTCCCTATGTGTCCCCAGCTGTGTAACCCGCTGTGTAACGCTGTGTCCCCGCTGTATCGATGCTGTGTCCCACTAGTCCCGCTGTGTCCTTGCTGTGTTCCCAGTTGTGTCCCGCTCGGTCCCTCGCTGTGTTCCCCGCTGTGTCCTGCTGTGTCCCCCGCTGTGTCCCGTTGTGTCCCGCTGTGTCCCCCGCTGTATCCCTGTTGTGTCCCACTGTGTCCCCTGCTGGATCCCTGCTGTGTCCTTGCTGTGTCCCTCCTGTGTCACGCTGTGTCCTCGCTGTGTCCCACGCTGTGTTCTGCTGTGTCCTCGCTGTGTCCCCTGCTGTGTACCCTGCTGTGTCCCTCTGTGTCCCCACTGTGTCCGGCTGTGTCCTCGCTGTGTCCCACGCTGTGTTCCGCTGTGTCCTCGCTGTGTCCCCTGTTGTGTCCCGTTGTGTCCCCAGCTGTGTACGCTGCTGTGTCCAGCTGTGTCCCCGCTGTATCGACGCTGTGTCCCTCTGTGTCCCGCTGTGTCTTCGCTGTGTTCCCCGCTGTGTCCCACTGTGTCCCCCGATGTGTCCCGCTGTGTCTACTGCTGTGTCCCTGCTGTGTCCCGCTGTGTCCCGCTGTGTCCTCCCTTTGTCCCAAGCTGTGTTCCGCTGTGTCCTCGCTGTGTCCCCCAATGTGTCCCTTTGTGTGCCCAGCTGTGGATCCCGCTGGGTCCTGCTGTGTCCTCGCTGTGTTCCCAGCTGTGTCCCACTGTGTACCCCTCTGTGTCCCCCTCTGTGTCCTGCTTTGTCCCCCGCTGTATCCCGCTGTGTCCCACTGTGTCCCGCTGTGTACTGCTCTGTCCCCCGCTGAGTCCCGCTGTGTCCCTGCTGTGTCCCGCTGTGTCCCACCTGTATCCCCCGCTGTGTCTGGCTGTGTCCCGCTGTGACCCCCGCTGTGTCCAGAGCTGTGTCTCGCTGTGTTCACTGCTGTGTCCCGTTGTGTTCCCTGTT
>NW_012287833.1:0-2627 GCF_000151885.1 Dipodomys ordii
TGTCCCGCTGTGTCCCGCTGTGTCCCCCGCTGTGTCCCGCTGTGTCTACTGCTGTGTCCCTGCTCTGTCCCGCTGTGTCTGGATGTGTCCTCGCTGTGTCCCCCGCTGTGTTCCGCTGTGTCCTCGCTGTGTCCCCGGATGTGTCCCTTTGTGTGCCCAGCTGTGTACCCCGCTGTGTCCCGCTGTGTCCCTGCTGTATCGACGCTGTGTCCCACTAGGTCCCGCTTTGTCCTCGCTGTGTTCCCAGCTGTGTCCCACTGTGTACCCCTCTGTGTCCTCCTCTGTGTCCCGCTGTGTCCCCCGCTGTATCCCGCTGTGTCCTGCTGTGTCCCGCTGTGTACTGCTGTGTCCCCCGCTGAGTCCCGCTGTGTCCCCGCTGTGTCCCGCTGTGTCCCACCTGTGTCCCCCGCTGTGTCTGGCTGTGTCCCGCTGTATCCCCCGCTGTGTCCCCCGCTCTGTCCCCCTATGTCCCCTGCTGTGTCCCGCTGTGTCCACTGCTGTGTCCCCGTTGTGTCCCGCTGTTTCCCTGCTATGTCCTGCTGTGTCCTATCTGTGTCCCATGCTGTGTCCCCACTGTGTCCCCGCTGTGTCCCCACTGTGTCCCCGCTGGGTCCCGTTGGGTCCCCTGCTGTGTCCCCGCTGTGTCCCGATGGTTCCCGCTGTGTCCCGCTGTGTCCACGATGTATCCCCCGCTCGGTCCTGCTGTGTCCCGCTGTGTCCCCCGCTTTGTCCTGCTGTGTCCCGGCAGTGTCCCCGCTGTGTCCCACTGTGTCCCGTGGTGTCCCACATTGTCCCTCGCTGTGTCCCCCGCTGAGTCCCCTCTGTGTACCCACTATGTCCCGCTGTGTCCTAGCTGTGTCCCCCGCTGTCTACTGCTCTGTCCCCCGCTGTGTTCCGCTGTGACCAATGCTGTTTTCCGCTCTGTCCCCCGCTATGTCCCGCTTTAACCAATGCTGTGTCCCTGCTGTGTCCCCGCTGTGTCCCTCTGTGTCCCCATTGTGTCCAGGCTGTGTTCCCGCTGTATCCCGCTGTGTCCCACGCTGTGTCCGCTGTGTTCCCCGCTGTGACACCCTGTGTCCCCCGCTGTGTCCCCACTGTGTCCCCGCTGTGTCCTGCTGGGTCCCACTGTGTCCCCTGCTGGGTCCCCGCTGTGTCCCCCCTGTTTCCCGCTGTGTCAAGCTGTGTCCCCCGCTGTGTCCTGCTGTGTCCCGCTGTGTCTCCCGTTGTGTCCATGCGTTGTCCCAGCTGTGTCCCGCTGTGTCCTCGCTGTGTCCCCTGCTGTGTACCGGTGTGTCCTCCGTAGTGTCCCCCACTGTGTCTTGCTGTATCCCCCGCTGTGTCAAGCTGTGTCCCCCGCTGTGTCCTGCTGTGTCCCGCTGTGTCTCCCGTTGTGTCCATGCTTTGTCCCAGCTGTGTCCCGCTGTGTCCTCGCTGTGTCCCCTGCTGTGTACCGGTGTGTCCTCCGTAGTGTCCCCTGCTGTGTCTTGCTGTATCCCCTGCTGTGTCACGCTGTGTCGTCGCTGTGTCCCCTGCTGTGTACCGGTGTGTCCTCCATTGTGTCCCCCGCTGTGTCCTGCTGTATCCCCTGCTGTGTCCCCGCTGTGTCCTCGCTGTGTCCCGCTGTGTCCTGCTGTCTCCCCCACTGTGTCCCCCGCTGTGTCCCCACTGTGTCCCCGCTCGGTCCCGCTGGGTCCCGCTGGGTCCCCTGCTGTGTCCCCGCTGTGTCCCGCTGTGTCCCGCTGTGTCCTCGCTGTATTCCCCACTCAGTCCTGCTGTGTCCCGCTGTGTCCCCTGCTGTGTATCGCTGTGTCCTCCGTTGTGTCCCCCGCTGTGTCCCACTGTGTCTCGTGGTGTCCCGCTTTGTCCCTCGCTGTGTCCCCCGCTGAGTCCCCTTTGTGTCCCCACTATGTTCCGCTGTGTCCTTGCTGTGTCCCCCGCTGTCTACCGCTTTGTCGCCCGCTGTGTCCTGCTGTGTCCCCGCTGTGTCCCCCATGTTGTCCTCGCTGTATCCCTCTGTTTCCCTCTGTGTCCCCCGCTGTGTCCCGCTGTGTCCCCTGCTGGGTCCTGCTGTGTCCCCCGCTGTGTCCCGTTGTGTCGCCTGCTGTGTTCCCCGCTGTGTCCGGCTCTGTCCCCCGCTGTGTCCCGCTGTGACCAACGCTGTGTCCCGCTCTGTCCCCCGCTGTGTCCCGCTTTGACCAATGCTGTGTCCCTGCTGTGTCCCCGCTGTGTTCCCTGTGTCCCCGCTGTGTCCAGGCTGTGTCCCCGCTGTATCCCACTGTGTCCCACGCTGTGTCCCACTGTGTCCCCCGCTGTGTCCCGCTGTGTCCACTGCTGTGACCGCGCTGTGTCATGCTGTGTCCCGCTGTATCCCCCGCTGTGTCCTGCTGTGTCCCCCGCTGTGTCCAGCTGTGTTCTCACTGTGTCCCACGCTGTTAACTGCTGTGTCCCGCTGTGTCCCCGCTGTGTCCCTGCTGTGTCCCGCTGAGAACACAAATAAGAACACACTTTGTCCCCGTTCTGTCCCATGATCTGATCCACCTGATGTACAGCTGAGACACCACTAAGTGATGATAGGGATCACCCACTGAGTCCATTCTGTGTCCCCTGGCTGGTTCCCCCCACCAATG
>NW_012287834.1:0-2545 GCF_000151885.1 Dipodomys ordii
TGTCCCGCTTTGTCCCTCGCTGTGTCCCCCGCTGAGTCCCCTTTGTGTCCCCACTATGTTCCGCTGTGTCCTTGCTGTGTCCCCCGCTGTCTACCGCTTTGTCGCCCGCTGTGTCCTGCTGTGTCCCCGCTGTGTCCCCCATGTTGTCCTCGCTGTATCCCTCTGTTTCCCTCTGTGTCCCCCGCTGTGTCCCGCTGTGTCCCCTGCTGGGTCCTGCTGTGTCCCCCGCTGTGTCCCGTTGTGTCGCCTGCTGTGTTCCCCGCTGTGTCCGGCTCTGTCCCCCGCTGTGTCCCGCTGTGACCAACGCTGTGTCCCGCTCTGTCCCCCGCTGTGTCCCGCTTTGACCAATGCTGTGTCCCTGCTGTGTCTCCGCTGTGTTCCCTGTGTCCCCGCTGTGTCCAGGCTGTGTCCCCGCTGTATCCCACTGTGTCCCACGCTGTGTCCCACTGTGTCCCCCGCTGTGTCCCGCTGTGTCCACTGCTGTGACCGCGCTGTGTCATGCTGTGTCCCGCTGTATCCCCCGCTGTGTCCTGCTGTGTCCCCCGCTGTGTCCCGCTGTGTTCTCACTGTGTCCCACGCTGTGACTGCTGTGTCCCGCTGTGTCCCGCTGTGTCCCTGCTGTGTCCCGCTGTGTCCCCGCTGTGTCCCCACTTTGTCCCGTTCTGTCCCCTGCTCTGTCCCCCTGTGTCCCGCTGTGTCCCGCTGTGTGCTGCTGTGTCCCCCACTGTGTCACTCTGTGTCCCCTGCTGTGTCCCGCGCTGTGTCCCGCTGTGTCCCCTGCTGTGGCACGCTGTGTCCCCTGCTGTGTCCTCCGTTGTGTACCATTGTGTCCACAGCTGTGTGCCGCTGTATCCCCGGCTCTGTCCCCCGCTGTGTCCCACTGTGTCCCCCGCTGAGTCTCGCTATGTCCCCGCCGTGACCCGTTGTGTCCTCCCTGTGTCCCCCTCTGTGTCCCGATGTATCCCCCCTGTGTCCCCCGCTGTGTCCCGCTGTGTCCCCCTCTGTGTCCCCCGCTGTGTCCTGCTGTGTCCCCCGCTGCGTCCCGCTGTGTCCTCGTTGTGTCCCCCGCTGTGTCCCGCTGTATCCTCCGCTGTGTCCCGCTGTGTCTCCCGCTTTGTCCCCGCTGGGTCCCGCTGTGTCCCGCTGTGTCCCGCTATGTTCACCCTGTATCGACGCTGTGTCCCGCTGGGTCCCCTGTGTCCTCACTGTGTTCTCCGCTGTGTCCCGCTGGGTCCCCCGCTGTATACCCCGATTTGTCCCGCAGTGTCCCCCGCTGTGTCCCCCTCTGTGTCCCCCGCTGTGTCCCGCTGTGTCCCCTGCTGTGTCCCGCTGTGTCCAGCTGTGTTCCCGCTATGTCCCGCTGTGTCCCGCTGTGTCCAGCTGTGTCCCTGCTGTGTTCCGCTGTGTCCCCTGCACTGTCCCCCACTGTGTCCCCCGCTGTGTCCCGCTGTGTCCCCCACTGTTTTCCCCACTTTTTCCCCACTGTGTCCCACTGTGTCCCCGCTGTATCGATGCTGTGTCCCGCTGGGTCCCACTGTGTCCCGCTGTGTCCCCCTCTGTGTCCCCCGCTGTGTCCCTTTTGTCCCCTGCTGTGTCCCGCTGTGTCCCCAGCTGTGTCCCTGCTTTGTCCCCGCTGTGTCCCGATGGTTCCCCATGTGTCCCGACGTGTCCCGCTGTGTCCCCCCTGTGTCCCCTGCTGTGTCCCGCTGTGTCCCGCTCTGTCCCCCCTGTGTCTCACGCTTTGTCCCTGCTGTGTCCCGGTGTGTCACCAGCTGTGTCCCTGCTTTGTCCCCGCTGTGTCCCGATGGGTCCCGATGTGACCCGACGTGTCCTGCTGTGTCCCGCACTCTGTCCCGTTTTGTCCGCAGCTGTGCACCCCGCTGTGTCCCGCTGTGTCCCCGCAGGGTCACCGCTGTTTCCCGCTGTGTCCCACTGTGTTCTGTGGTATCCCGCTCTGTCCCCAGCTATGTCCCCTGCTTTGTCCCCGTTGTGTCCCTCTGTGTCCCGCTGTGTCCCCCGTTGTTTCCTGTTGTGTCCCCAGCTGTGTACCCCGCTGTGTCCCGCTGTGTCACACTGTGTCCCTTGGTGTCCCGCTTTGTCCCACGCTGTGTCCCCCGCTGAGTCCCCGCTGTGTCCCCGCTGTGTCCTGCTGTGTCCTCGCTGTGTCCCCCTCTGTCTCCTGATCTGTCTCACGCTGTGTCTCACGCTTTGACCCTGCTGTGTCCCACTGTGTCCTGATGTGTCCCACTGTGTCCCCCACTGTGTCCCTATGTGTCCCCAGCTGTGTAACCCGCTGTGTAACGCTGTGTCCCCGCTGTATCGATGCTGTGTCCCACTAGGTCCCGCTGTGTCCTTGCTGTGTTCCCAGTTGTGTCCCGCTCGGTCCCTCGCTGTGTTCCCCGCTGTGTCCTGCTGTGTCCCCCGCTGTGTCCCGTTGTGTCCCGCTGTGTCCCCCGCTGTATCCCTGCTGTGTCCGTGCTGTGTCCCTGCTGTGTTACGCTGTGTCCTCGCTGTGTCCCACGCTGTGTTCCGCTGTGTCCTCGCT
>NW_012287835.1:0-19503 GCF_000151885.1 Dipodomys ordii
TGCTGTGTCCCGCTGTGCCCCGCTGTGTCCCGCTTTGTCCTCCACTGTGTCCCTCTGTGTCCTGCTGTGTCCCACGCTCTGTCCCTGCTGTGTCCCGCTGTGTCCCCCGCTGTGTCCCGCTGTGTCCTGCTGTGTCCCCCGCGGTGTCCCGCTGTGTCCCGCTTTGTCTTGCTGTGTCCCGCTATGTCTCCGCTGTGTCTCCGCTGTGGCCCACTGTGCATCCCGCTCTGTCCCCGCTGTGTCCCGCTGTGTCCCCTGCTCTGTCCCCCGCAGTGTCCCGCTCTGTCCCTCGCTGTGTCCCGCTGTGTCCCACTGTGTCCCCGCTCTGTCCCGCTCTTGTCCCTCGCTGTGTCCCCCGCTGAGTCCCCTCTGTGTCCCCGCTGTGTCCCGCTGTGTCCTCTCTGTGTCCCCGCTGTCTCCAGCTTTGTCCCACAATGTGTCCTGCTATGTCCTGCCGTGTTCTCGCTGTGTCCCCCGTTGTGTCCCACTGTGTCCACCGCTGTGTCTTGCTGTGTCCCGCTGTGTACCCCGCTGTGTCCCACTGTGTCCGGCTGTGTCGGCTGCTGTGTCCCTGCTGTGTTGCCGCTGTGTCCCGTTGTGACCACCTTTGTCCCTCTGTGTCCCACTGAGTCCCCGCTGTTTCCCCGCTGGGTCCCGCTGGGTCCCGCTGTGTACTCCGCTGTGTCCCGCTATGTTCCCGCATTGTCCACGCTGTGTCCCGCTGTGTCACGCTGTGTTCCGTGGTGTCCCGCTTTGTCCCTTGTTGTGTCCCCTGCTGAGTCCCCGCTGTGTCCCCACTGTGTCCCGCTGTGTCCTCCCTTTGTCCCCCGCTGTGTCCCGCTCTGTCCCCCGCTCTGTCCCCGCTGTGTCCCTCTGTGTCCCACTGTGTCCCCCGCTGTATCAACGCTGTGTCCTGCTGGGTCCCGCTGGGTCCTCGCTGTGTTCCCCACTGTGTCCCGCTGTGTCGCCCGCTGTGTCCAGCGCTGTGTCACCGCTGTGTCCCCCTCTGTGTCCCACTTTGTCCCCGCTGTGTCCCACTGTATCCGGCTGTGTCTGCCGCTGTGTCCCTGCTGTGTTGCTGCTGTGTCCCGCTGTGACCACCTTTGTCCCTCTGTGTCCCACTGAGTCTCCGCTGTTTCCCCGCTGGGTCCCGATGTGTCTCCTCTGTGTCCTGCTGTCCCCCGCTAGGTCCCCCTCTTTGTCCCCGCTGTGTCACACTGTGTTCCTTGGTGTCCCGCTTTGTCCCCCGCTGTGTCCCCCGCTGTGTCCCCTGCTGTGTCTCGCTGTGTCTCGCTGTGTCCCCCTCTTTGTCTAGCTGTGTTCCCGCCGTGTCCCCGCTGTGTTCCGTTGTGTCACACTGTGTCCCGTGGTGTCCCGCTTTGTCCCCCGCTGTGTCCCCCGCTGAGTCCCCTCTGTGTCCCCGCTGTGTCCCGCTGTGTCCTCGCTGTGTCCCCCGCTGTCTCCCGCTTTGTCCCATGCTGTGTCCCACTGTGTCCTCGCTGTTTTTCCTGGCTGTGTCCCTCTGTGTTCCCGCTTTGTCCCCCGCTGTGTCCCACTGTGTCCCGCTGTGTACCCTGCTGTGTCCTGCTATGTTCCCACAGTGTCCCGGCTGTGTCCCGCTGTGTCCCGCTGTGTCCCGTGGTGTCCTGCTTTGTCCCCCGCTGTGTCCAGCGGTGAGTCCCTGCTGTGTCCCGCTGTGTCCTCCCTGTGTCCCCCGCTGTGTCCCGCTGTGTCCCCTGCTGTGTCCCGCTGTGTCTACTGCTGTGTCCCTGCTGTGTCCCGCTGTGTCCCACTGTGTCCTCGCTGTGTCCCCCGATGTGTCCCTTTGTGTCCCCAGTTGTGTACCCGCTGTGTCCCGCTGTGTCCCTGCTGTGTACTGCTGTGTCCTCGCTGTGTGCCACACTGTGTTCCGCTGTGACCTCGCTATATCCCCCGATGTGTCCCTTTGTGTCCCCAGCTGTGAAACCCACTGTGTCCCGCTGTGTACCCCTCTGTGTCCCCCTCTGTGTCCCACTGTGTCTCCCGCTGTGTCCCGCTGTGTACTGCTGTGTCCCCCGCTGAGTCCCGCTGTGTCCCCGCTGTGTCCCGCTGTGTCCCACCTGTATCCCCTGATGTGCCCAGCTGTGTCCCGCTGTGTTCCACGCTGTGTCCCCCGCTGTGTCCCCCGCTGTGTCCCGCTATGTCCACTGCTGTGTCCCCTTTGTGTCCCGCTGTTTCCCCCGCTGTGTCCCACTGTGTCCTCGCTGTGTCCCCCGCTGTGTCCCGCTGTGTCTTCGCTGTGTCCCCTGCTGTGTCCCTCTGTGTCCCCTCCTGTGTCCCACTGTGTCCCGCTGTGTCACTGCTGGGACCTGCTGTGTCCCGTTGTGTCCCTGCTGTGTCCCCGCTGTGTCCCGCTGTGTCTCCCGCTGTGTCCCCGCTGTTTCCCTGCTGTGTCCTGCTGTGTCTCCCGCTGTTTCCCGCTGTGTCCCCCGCTGTGTCCCACTGTGTCCAGCTGTGTCCCCGCTGTGTCCCGCTGTGTCCGGCTGTGTCCTCGCTGTGTCCCACTGTTTCCCCGCTGTGTCCCCCGCAGTGTACCACTCTGTCCCCCTCTGTGTCCCCCACTTTGCCCCACTGTGTCCCCCGCTGTGTCCGGGCTGTGTCCCCGTTGTTCTCCGGTGTGTCCGTTCTGTGTCCCGCTGTGTTCTGCTGTGTCCCCGCTGTATTTCGCTGTGTCCCCCTGTGTCCCGCTGTGTCCCGCGCTGTCCCGCTGTGTCCCCCACTGTGTCCTCTGCTGTGTCCCCCCTGTGTCCCGCTGTGTCCCTGCTGTCCCACGTTGTTTCCCCGCTGTGTGCCGCTGTGTCCCGCTGTGTCCCCCGCTGTCTCCATGCTCTGTCCCGCTGTGTCCACGTTGTCCCCCACTGTGTCCCCAATATCCCCCTCTTTGTCCCGCTGTGTCCCCGCTGTGTCCCCCGCTGAGTTCTCGCTGTGTCCTGTTGTGTCCCGCTGTGTCCCGCTGTGTCCTCTGCAGTTTCCTGCTGTGTCCCGCTGTGTCCTGCTGTGTCCTGCTATTTTTCCACTGTGTCTCTGCTGTGGCCCACTGTGTATCCCGCTCTGTCCCCGCTGTGTCCCCCGCTCTGTCCCCCGCAGTGTCCCTCTCTGTCCCTCACTGTGTCCCGCTGTGTCCCACTGTGTCCCCGCTGTGTCCCGCTCTTGTCCCGCTCTGTCCTCTCTTGTCCCCCTCTGTGTCCATCTGTGTCCCCCTCTGTGTCCCCCGCTGTGTCCTGTTGTGTGACCATTGTCCTCCTATGTTTCCCCACTTCCCCCCGCTGTGTTCCCCGCCGTGTCCCCGCTGTGTCCCTCTGTGTCCCACTGTGTTCCCAGCTGTGTTTCGCTGTCTCCCGCTGTTTCCTTCTTTGTCCCCCGCGGTGTCCCGCTGTGTCCCGCTGTGTCCTGCTGTGTCCTGCTGTGTCTCCGCCGTGGCCCGCTGTGTATCCTGCTGTGTCCCCGCTGTGTCCCACTCTGTCCCCCGCTCTGTCCCCCGAAGTGTCTCGCTGTGTCCCTCGCTGTGTCCCGCTGTGTCCCACTGTGTCCCCGCTGTGTCGCGCTCTTGTCCTGCTGTTTCCTCTCTTGTCCCCTTCTGTGTCCCTCTGTGTCCCCCGCTGTGTCCCCCGCTGTGTCCCGTTGTGTCCCCATTGTCCCCCGGTGTGTCCCTGCTTTCCCCCGCTGTGTTCCCTGCTGTGTCCCGCTGTGTCCCGCTGTGTCCGGCTGTGTCCCGCTGTGTTCCCAGTGTGTCCCCCGCTGTGTCCAAATTTGTCTCCCGCTGTGTCCCCGCTATGTGCCACTGTGTCCCGCTGTGTCCCGCAGTCTTCCCCTCTGTGTCGGGCTGTGTCCTCGCATTGTCCCCGCTATGTCCTGCTATGTACCCTGCTGTGTCCAGCTGTGTCCCCGCTGTGTTCGGCTGGGCCGGCTGTATCCTCAATGTGTTTCCCGCTGTGGTCAGCTGTGTCCCTGCTGTGTCCCGCTGTGTCCCCGGCTGTGACCCGCTGTGTCCCGCTGTGTTCCCCGCTGTGTCCTGCTGTTTCCTGCTGTGTCCTGCTGTGTCCCTCTGTGTCCCCCGCTGTTTCCCGCTGTGTCCTGCTGTGTCCAGCTGTGTACTGCTGTGTCCCGTTGTGTCCTCGCTATGTCCCCACTGTGTTTCGCTGTGTACCCTGCTGTGTCCAGCTGTGTCTCTGCTGTGTTCGGATGGGCTGGCTGTATCCTCGCAGTGTATCCCGCTGTGTCCCGCTGTGTCCCCGCTGTGACCCGCTGTGTCCTCCTGTGTCCTGCTGTGTCCCACTGTCTTGCTGTGTCCTCCTTGTGTCCCCACAGTGTCCGCTGTGTACCCCGTTGTGTCCAGCTATGTCCCCTCTGTGTCCCGCTGTGTCCCCGCTGTGTCCCGCTGTGTCCCCGGCTGTGACCCGCTGTGTCCCGCTGTGTCCCCCACTGTGTCCCCTGCTGTGTCCCGCTGTGTACCCCACTGTGTCCGACTGTGTCCCTGGATGAGTAACACTGTTTCCCCCGTTATGTCCCCACTGTGTCCCACGCTGTGTCCTGCTGTGTCCCTCTGTGTCACCCACTGTGTCCCCCGCGGTGTCCGGCTGTGTCCCTCTGTGTCCCTGGATGAGTAACACTGTTTCCCATGCTGTGTCCCCGCTGTGTCCCGCTGTGTCCTCCCTCTGTCCCCCGCTGTGTCCCGCTGTGTCCCGCTGTGTCCCCCGCGGTGTCCCGCTGTGTCCCGCTGTGTCCTGCTGTGTCCCGCTGTGTCTCCGCCCTGGCCCGCTGTGTATCCAGCTATGTCCCCGCTGTGGCCCGCTGTGGCCCCCGCTCTGTCCCCCGAAGTGTCCCGCTGTGTCCCTCGCTGTGTCCCGCTATGTCCCACTGTGTCCCCGCTGTGTCCTGCTCTTGTCCCGCTGTGTCCTCTCTTGTCCCCCTCTGTGTCCCTCTGTGTCCCCCACTGTGTCCCCCGCTGTGTCCCGTTGTGTCCCCATTGTCACCCGGTGTGTCCCCACTTTCCCCCGCTGTGTCCCCCGCTGTGTCCCACTGTGTCGCCTGCTGTGTCCCCACTATGAGCCTCTGTGTCCCGCTGTGTCCCGCGATATTCCCCGTTGTGTCGGGCTGTGTCCCCTGCTGTGTCCCCGCTGTGTCAGGCTGTGTCCCACTGTGTACTCACTGTGTCCCCCGCAATGTCCCGCTGTGTCCCTGCTTTGTCCGGCTGTGTCCCCGGCTGAGTCCCCTTTGTGTCCGCCGCTGTGTCCCACTGTGTTCCGCTGTGTCCTGTTGTGTCCTTGCTGCATCACACGCTCTGTCCCGCTGTGTCCTCACTGTGTCCCCGCTGTGTCCCGCTGTGTCCCCCGCTGTGTAACACTGTGTCCCCCGCTGTGTCCCCTGCTGTGTCCCCGCTGTGTCCCGCTGTCTCCCGCTGTGTCCCCTGCTGTGTCCCTGCTGTGTCCCGCTATGTCCCGCTGTTTCCCTCTGTGTCCTCGCTGTATCCCCCGCTCTGTCCCGCTGTGTCCTCACTGTGTCCCCCGTTGTGTCCCGCTGTGTCCCCCGCTGTGTCCGACTGTGTCACGCTGTGTCCTGCTCTGTCCCCGATGTGTCCCGCTGTGTCCCCACTGAGTCCCGCTGTGTCGCCCGCTCTGTCCCCCGCTTTGTCCGGCTGTATCCTCCACTGTGTCCCGCTGTGTCCCGCTGTGTCCCCCGCTTTGTCCTGCTGTGTGCCCGCAGTGTCCCCGCTTTGTCCGGCTGTGTCCCACTGTGTCCCGTGGTGTCCCACGTTGTTCCCCGCTGTGTCCCCTGCTGAGTCCCCTTTGTGTTCGCTGCTGTGTCCCACTGTGTTCCGCTGTGTCCCGTTGTGTCCTCGCTGTGTCTAACGCAGTGTCCCGCTTTGTCTTCGCTGTGTCCCCCACTGTGTCCCGCTGTGTCCCGCTCTGTCCCCGATGTGTCCCCCTTTGTCTCGCTGTGTCCCGCTGTGTCCCCCGCTGTGTCCCTGCTGTGTCTCGCTGTGTCCCCTGCTGTGATCCCCCTGTGTCCCCACTGTGTCCTGCTGTGTCCCCCTGTGTCCCCCGCTGTGTCCCCAGCTGTGTCCCCACTGTGTCCCCGCTGTGTCCCGCTGGGTACCACTGTGCCCCCTGCTTGGTCCCCGCTGTGTCCATCTGTGTCCCGCTGTGTCCCGCTGTGTCCTCGCTGTATCACCCGCTGTGTCCCACTGTGTCCTCGCTGTGTCCCCCGCTGTGTCCCGCTGTGTCCCACTGTGTTCTGTGGTGTCCCGCTCTGTCCCCAGCTATGTCCCCTGCTTTGTCCCCGTTGTGTCCCGCTGTGTCCCGCTGTGTCCCCCGTTGTTTCCTGTTGTGTCCCCAGCTGTGTACCCCGCTGTGTCCTGCTGTGTCACACTGTGTCCCTTGGTGTCCCGCTTTGTCCCACGCTGTGTCCCCCGCTGAGTCCCCGCTGTGTCCCCGTTGTGTCCCGCTGTGTCCTCGCTGTGTCCCCCTCTGTCTCCCGATCTGCCTCACGCTGTGTCTCACGCTTTGACCCTGCTGTGTCCCACTGTGTCCTGATGTGTCCCACTGTGTCCCCCACTGTGTCCCTATGTGTCCCCAGCTGTGTAACCCGCTGTGTAACGCTGTGTCCCCGCTGTATCAATGCTGTGTCCCGCTGGGTCCCGCTGTGTCCTTGCTGTGTTCCCAGTTGTGTCCCGCTCGGTCCCTCGCTGTGTTCCCCGCTGTGTCCTGCTGTGTCCCCCGCTGTGTCCCGTTGTGTCCCGCTGTGTCCCCCGCTGTATCCCTGCTGTGTCCGTGCTGTGTCCCTGCTGTGTCACGCTGTGTCCTCGCTGTGTCCCACGCTGTGTTCCGCTGTGTCCTCGCTGTGTCCCCTGCTGTGTCCCGTTGTGTCCCCTGCTGTGTACCCTGCTGTGTTCCTCTGTGTCCCCGCTGTGTCCGGCTGTGTCCTCGCTGTGTCCCACGCTGTGTTCCGCTGTGTCCTCGCTGTGTCCCCTGTTGTGTCCCGTTGTGTCCCCAGCTGTGTACGCTGCTGTGTCCCGCTGTGTCCCCGCTGTATCGACGCTGTGTCCCTCTGTGTCCCGCTGTGTCTTCGCTGTGTTCCCCGCTGTGTCCCACTGTGTCCCCCGATGTGTCCCGCTGTGTCTACTGCTGTGTCCCTGATGTGTCCCGCTGTGTCCCGCTGTGTCCTCCCTTTGTCCCAAGCTGTGTTCCGCTGTGTCCTCGTTGTGTCCCCCAATGTGTCCCTTTGTGTGCCCAGCTGTGTATCCCGCTGGGTCCTGCTGTGTCCTCGCTGTGTTCCCAGCTGTGTCCCACTGTGTACCCCTCTGTGTCCCCCTCTGTGTCCCGCTGTGTACCCCGCTGTATCCTGCTGTGTCCCACTGTATCCCGCTGTGTACTGCTCTGTCCCCCGCTGAGTCCCGCTGTGTCCCCGCTGTGTCCCGCTGTGTCCCACCTGTATCCCCCACTGTGTCTGGCTGTGTCCCGCTGTGACCCCCGCTGTGTCCAGAGCTGTGTCCCGCTGTGTGCACTGCTGTGTCCCCGTTGTGTTCCCCTGTTTCCCTGCTATGTCCTGCTGTGTCCTTTCTGTGTCCCCTGCTGTGTCCCCGTTGTGTCCCTGCTGTGTCCCGCTGTATACTGCTGTCTCCCCCACTGTGTCCCCCGCTGTGTCTCCACTGTGTCCCCGCTGGGTCCCGCTGGGTCCCCTGCTGTGTCCCCGCTGTGTCCCGGTGTGTCCCGCTGTGTCCCGCTGTGTCCGCGCTGTATCCCCCGCTCGGTCCTGCTGTGTCCCGCTGTGTCCCCCGCTTTGTCCCGCTGTGTCCCCGCAGTGTCCCCGCTGTGTCCCACTGTGTCCCGTTGTGTCCCACTTTGTCCCCCGCTGTGTCCCCCGCTGAGTCCCCTCTGTGTACCCACTATGTCCCGCTGTGTCCTCGCTGTGTCCCCCGCTGTCTACCGCTTTGTCCCCCGCTGTGTCCTGCTGTGTCCCCACTGTGTCCACCATGTTTTCCTCGCGTGTCCCTCTGTTTCCCTCTGTGTCTCCCGCTGTTTCCCACTGTGTCCCGCTGTGCCCTCGCTGTGTCCCACGCTGTGTTCTGTGTCCTCACTGTGTCCCCTGCTGTGTCCCGTTGTGTCCCCAGCTGTGTACCCTGCTGTGTCCCTCTTTGTCCCCGCTGTGTCCGGCTGTGTCCTCGCTGTGTCCCACGCTGTGTCCCGCTGTGTCCCCGCTGTGTCCAGGCTATGTCGCCGCTGTATCCCGCTGTGTCCCACGCTGTGTCCTGCTGTGTCCCCCGCTGTGTCCCGCTGTGGCCACTGCTGTGACCCCGCTGTGTCATGCTGTGTCCCGCTGTATCCCCCGCTGTGTCCCGCGGTGTCCCCCGCTGTGTCCCGCTGTGTCCTCGCTGTGTCCCCTGCTGTGACCGCTGTGTCCCGCTGTGTCACACTGTGTCCCTGCTGTGTCCCGCTGTGTCCCCGCTGTGTCCCCGCTCTTTCCCGCTCTGTCCCCCGCTCTGTCCCCCTGTGTCCCGCTGTGTTCCGCTGTGTCCCCCGCTGTGTCCCGCTGTGTCTACTGCTGTGTCCCTGCTGTGTCCCGCTGTGTCGTTGTGTCCTCACTGTGTCCCACGCTGTGTTCCGCTGTGTCCTCGCTGTGTCCCCCGATGTGTCCCTTTGTGTCCCCAGCTGTGTACCCTGCTGTGTCCCGCTGTGTCCCTGCTGTGTCCGCCTGTGTCCCGCTGTGTCCTCGCTGTGTCCCACACTGTGTTCTGCTGTGTCCTCGCTGTGTCCCCTGCTGTGTCCAGTTGTGTCCCCAGCTGTGTACCCTGCTGTGTCCCGCGGTGTCCCCGCTCTATCGACGCTGTGTCCCGCTGGGTCCCGCTGTGTCCCCCGCTGTGTCCCGCTGTGTCCCCCGCTGTGTCCCGCTGTGTCTACTGCTGTGTCCCTGCTCTGTCTCGCTGTGTCCGGATGTGTCCTTGCTGTGTCCCCCGCTGTGTTCCGCTGTGTCCTCGCTGTGTCCCCGGATGTGTCCCTTTGTGTGCCCAGCTGTGTACCCCGCTGTGTCCCGCTGTGTCCCTGCTGTATCGACGCTGTGTCCCGCTAGGTCCCGCTTTGTCCTCGCTGTGTTCCCAGCTGTATCCCACTGTGTACCCCTCTGTGTCCTCCTCTGTGTCCCACTATGTCCCCCGCTGTATCCCGCTGTGTCTTGCTGTGTCCCGCTGTGTACTGCTGTGTCCCCCGCTGAGTCCCGCTGTGTCCCCGCTGTGTCCCGCTCTGTCCCACCTGTGTCCCCCGCTGTGTCTGGCTGTGTCCCGCTGTGACCCCCGCTGTGTCCCCCGCTCTGTCCCCCTATGTCCCCTGCTGTGTCCCGCTGTGTCCACTGCTGTGTCCCCGTTGTGTCCCGCTGTTTCCCTGCTATGTCCTGCTGTGTCCTATCTGTGTTCCCTGCTGTGTCCCCGCTGTGTCCCCGCTGTGTCCCCACTGTGTCCCCGCTGGGTCCTGCTGGGTCCCCTTCTGTGTCCCCATTGTGTCCAGATGGGTCCCGCTGTGTCCCGCTGTGTCCTCGCTGTATCCCCCGCTCGGTCCTGCTGTATCCCGCTGTGTCCCCCGCTTTGTCCTGCTGTGTCCCGGCAGTGTCCCCGCTGTGTCCCACTGTGTCCCGTGGTGTCCCACATTGTCCCCCACTATGTCTCCCGCTGAGTCCCCTCTGTGTACCCACTATGTCCCGCTGTGTCCTAGCTGTGTCACCCGCTGTCTACCGCTCTGTCCCCCGCTGTGTCCCGCTGTGACCAATGCTGTGTCCCGCTCTGTCCCCCGCTGTGTCCCGCTTTGACCAATGCTGTGTCCCTGCTGTGTCGCCGCTGTGTGCCTCTGTGTCCCCGCTGTGCCAGGCTGTGTCCCTGCTGTATCCCGCTGTGTCCCACGCTGTGTCCGCTGTGTCCCCCGCTGAGTCCCGCTCTGTCCACTGCTGTGACCCCGCTGTGTCATGCTGTGTCCCGCTGTATCCCCCGCTGTGTCCCGCTGTG
This sequence comes from Dipodomys ordii, assembly GCF_000151885.1. Classification (NCBI taxonomy): domain Eukaryota; kingdom Metazoa; phylum Chordata; class Mammalia; order Rodentia; family Heteromyidae; genus Dipodomys; species Dipodomys ordii. The sequence continues at coordinate 10,028 of NW_012287835.1, forward strand.
TCCCCCGCTGTGTCCCGCTGTGTCCTCGCTGTGTCCCCCGCTGTGACCGCTGTGTCCCGATGTGTCCCACTGTGTCCCTGCTGTGTCCCCCTGTGTCCCCGCTATGTCCCGCTCTGTCCCCCGCTCTGTCCCCCGCTCTGTCCCCCTGTGTCCCGCTGTGTCCTGCTGTGTCCCGCTGTGTCCCCTTCTGTGTCCCGCGTTATGTCTCGCTTTGTCCCCCGCTGTGTCACACTGTGTCCCCTGCTGTTTCCCTCGCAGTGTCCCACTGTGTCCCCTGCTGTGTCCCATTGTGTCCACTGCTGTGTCCTGCTATGTCCCCCGCTGTGTCCCACTGTGTCACCGGCTCTGTCCCCCGCTGTGTCCCGCTGTGTCCCCCGCTGAGTCTCGCTATGTCCCCACTGTGACCCGCTGTGTACTCGCTGTGTCCCCCTCTATGTCCTGCTGTGTCCCCCCTGTGTCCCCTGCTGTGTCCCGCTGTGTCCCGCTGTGTCCACCTCTGTGTCCCCCGCTGTGTCCCGCTGTGTCCCCCGCTGTGTCCCGCTGTGTCCTCTCGTGTCCCCCGCTGTGTCCCGCGGTGTCCCCTCTGTGTCCCGCTTTGTCTCCGCTTTGTCCCAGCTGGGTCCCGCTGTGTCCCGCTGTGTCCCGCTCTGTCGCGCTATGTTCCCGCTGTATTGACGCTGTGTCCAGCTGTGTCCCGCTGTGTCCTTGCTTTGTTCCCCGCTGTGTCCCGCTGGGTCCCCCGCTGTATACCCTGCTTTGTCACACAGTGTCCCCCGCTGTTTCCCCTGTGTGTCCACAGCTGTGTCCCGCTGTGTCCAGCTGTGTTCCCGCTGTGTCCTGCTGTGTCCCGCTTTGTTCAGCTGTGTCCCTGCTGTGTTCCGCTGTGTCCCCTGCACTGTCCCCCACTGTGTCCCGCTGTGCCCCCCGCTGTGTCCCGCTGTGTCCTCGCTGTGTCCCCCGCTGTGTCCCTCTGTGTCCCTCGCTGTGTCCCGCTGTGTCTCCCACTTTGTTCCCGCTGGGTCCCGCTGTGTCCTCGCTGTGTTCCCGGCTGGGTCCCACTGAGTCCTTGCTGTGTTCCCCTCTGTGTCCTGCAGTGTCCCGCTCTCTGTCCCCCGCTGTGTCCCTCTGTGTCCCCAGCTGTGTCCCTGCTTTGTCTCCGCTGAGTCCCGCTGTGTCCCCCCTGTGTCCCCCGCTGTGTCCCGCTGTCTTCTGCTCTGTCCCCCCTGTGTCTCACGCTTTGTCCCCGCTGTGTCCCGCTGTGTCCCCCACTGTATCCCGTTGTGTCCCCAGCTGTGTACCCAGCTATGTCCCCGCTGTATCGACTCTGTGTCCCGTTGGGTCCCACTGTGTCCTCGCTGTGTCCCGCTGTGTCCCTATGTGTCCCCTCTGTGTCCCCCGCTGTGTCCTGCTGTGTCCTCGCTGTGTCCCCCGCTGTGTCCCGCTGTGTCTCCCGCTTTGTCCCTGCTGGGCCACGCTGTGTCCTGCTGTGTCCCGCTGTGTCCCGCTATGTTCCCGCTGTATCGACGCTGTGTCCCGCTGGGTCCCGCTGTGTCCTCGCTGTGTTCCCCGCTGTTTCCCGCTGGGTCCCCTGCTGTATACCCTGCTGTGTCCCGCAGTGTCACCCGCTGTGTCCCCCTGTGTCCCCGCTTTGTCTCGCTGTGTCCCGCTGTGTCCAGCTGTGTTCCTGCTGTGTCCCGCTGTGTCCCGCTGTGTCCAGCTGTGTCCCTGCTGTGTTCCACTGTGTCTCCTGCACTGTCCCCCACTGTGTCCCGCTGTGTCCCGCTGTGTCCCGCCTTGTCCAATTCTGTGTCCCGCTGTATCTCCGCCATGTCCCCGCTGTGTCCCGCTATGTCCTGCTGTGTCCCGTAGTGTCCCACTTTGTCCCCCGCTGTGTCCCCCGCTGAGTCCCGCTGTGTCCCCGCTGTGTCCCACTGTGTCCTCTCTATGTCCCCTGCTGTGTCCCGCTCTGTCCCCCGCTGTTTCCCCCGCTTTGTCCCCACTGAGTCCCGCTGTGTCCCCGCTGTATCGATGCTGTGTCCCGCTGGGTCCCACTGTGTCCATGCTGTGTTCCGCTCTGTGTCCTGCAGTGTCCCGCTCTCTGTCCCCCGCTGTGTCCTTCTGTGTCCCCTGCTGTGTCCTGCTGTGTCCCCAGCTGTGTCCCTGCTTTGTTCCCACTGTGTCCCGATGTGTTCGGCTCTGTCCCCCGCTGTGTCCCGCTGTGTCCCCCCTGTGTCCCCCGCTGTGTCCCGCTGTCTCTCGCTCTGTCCCCCCTGTGTCTCACGCTTTGTCCCCGCTGTGTCCTGCTGTGTCCCGCTGTGTCCCCCACTGTGTCCCGTTGTTTCCCAGCTGTGTACCCCGCTGTGTCCCGCTGTGTCCCCGCTGTATCGACTCTGTGTCCCGTTGGGTCCCACTCTATCCTCGCTGTGACCTTGCTGTGTTCCCAGCTGTGTCCCCCGCTGTGTCCCCCTGTGTCCTTGCTTTGACCCCTGATGTGTCCCGCTGTGTCCCCCTCTGTGTCCCACTGTGTCACGCTGTTTTCCGCCGCTCTGTCCCTGCTGTGTCCCGCTGTCTCCCGCTGTGTCCCCACTGCGTGGCCACTGTCTCCTGCTGTGTACTCCGCTGTGTCCAGCTGTGTCCCCGCTGTGTCCCGCTGTGTCCACCTCTCTGTCCCCCGCTGTATCTGGCTGTGGCCCCCGCTGTGTCCCGCTGTGTCCCGTTGTGTCCACCGCTTTGTCCCGGTTTGTCCTCGCAGTGTCCCCGCTGTGTCCCGCTGTGTCCCACTGTGTCCCGTGGTGTCCTGATTTGTCCCCTGCTGTGTCCCCCGCTGAGTCCCCTCTGTTTCCCTGCTGTGTCCCGCTGTGTCCTCGCTGTGTCCTCTGCTGACTCCCGCTTTGTCCCACGCTGTGTCACACTGTGTCCCGCTGTGTCCTCGCTGTATCCCCCGCTGTGCCCCGCTGTGTCCCCACTGTATCGAAGCTGTGTCCCGCTGGGTCCCGCTGGGTCCTCGCTGTGTTCCCTCTATGTCCCGCTGTGTCCCCCTCTCTGTCCCCCGCTGTGTCACACTGTGTCCCCCGCTGTGTAACGCTGTGTCTACTGCTGTGTCCCTGCTGTGTCCCGCTGTGTCCCGCTGTGTCCTCGCTTTGTCCCAAGCTGTGTTCCGCTGTGTCCTCGCTGTGTCCCCCGATGTGTCTCTTTGTGTGCCCAGCTGTGTACCCCGCAGGGTCCTGCTCTGTCCTCGCTGTGTTCCCAGCTGTGTCCCACTGTGTACCCCTCTGTGTGCCCCTCTGTGTCCCACTGTGTCCCCCGCTGTACCCCGCTGTGTCCCGCTGTGTCCCCCGCTGTGTCCCGCTGTGTCCTCGCTGTGTCCCCCGCTGTGACCGCTGTGTCCCGCTGTGTCCCACTGTGTTCCTGCTGTGTCCCGCTGTGTCCCCGCTGTATCCCCCGCTGTGTCCCGCTCTGTCCCCCTGTGTCCCGCTGTGTCCCGCTGTGTCCCCCGCTTTGTCACACTGTGTCCCCTGCTGTTTCCCGCGCAGTGTCCCACTGTGTCCCCCGCTGTGTCCCATTGTGTCCACTGCTGTTTCCCACTATGTCCCCTGCTGTGTCCCGCTGTGTCGCCAGCTCTGTCCCCCGCTGTGTCCCGCTGTGTCCCCCGCTGAGTCTCGCTATGTCCCCACTTTGACCCGCTGTGTCCTGGCTGTGTCCCCCTCTGTGTCCCGCTGTGTCCCCCCTGTGTCCCCTGCTGTGTCCCGCTGTGTCCCGCTGTGTCCACCTCTGTGTCCCCCGCTGTGTCCCGCTGTGTCTCCCGCTTTGTCCCAGCTGCGTCCCGCTGTGTCCCGCTGTGTCCCGCTGTGTCGTGCTATGTTCCCGCTGTATTGACGCTGTGTCCCACTGGGTCCTGCTGTGTCCTCGCTTTGTTCCCCGCTGTGTCCCGCTGGGTCCCCTGCTGTATACGCCGCTTTGTCCCGCAGTGTCCCCCGCTGTTTCCCCTGTGTGTACACAGCTGTGTCCCGCTGTGTTCCCGCTGTGTCCCGCTGTGTCCAGCTGTGCCCCCCGCTGTGTTCCGCTGTGTCCCGCCTTGTCCAATGCTGTGTCCCGCTGTATCCCCGCCGTGTCCCCGCTGTGTCCCGCTGTGTCCTGCTGTGTCCCGTGGTGTCCCAATTTGTCCCCTGCTGTGTCCCCCACTGAGTACCGCTGTGTCCCCGCTGTGTCCCCGCTGTGGCCCGCTCTGACCCCCGCTCTGTCCCCCAGTGTCCCGCTGTGTCCTGCTGTGTCCCGATGTGTCCCCCACTGTGTCACTCTGTGTCCCCTGCTGTGTCCCGCACTGTGTCCCGCTGTGTCCCCCGCTGTGTCACGCTGTGTTCCCTGCTGTGTCCCGCACTGTGTCCCGCTGTGTCCCCCGCTGTGTCGCATTGTGTCCACTGCTGTGTCCCACTATGTTCCCCGCTGTGTCCTGCTGTGTCCCCGGCTCTGTTGCCCACTCTGTCCCGCTGTGTCCCCCGCTGAGTCTCGCTATGTCCCCGCTGTGACCCTCTGTGTCCTCGCTGTGTCCCCCTCTGTGTCCCGCTGTGTCCCCCCTGTGTCCCCCGCTGTGTCCCACTGTGTCCCGCTGTGTCCCCCTCTGTGTCCCCCACTGTGTCCTGCTGTGTCCCCCGCTGTGTCCTGCTGTGTCCTCGCTGTGTCCCCTGCTGTGTCCCGCTGTGTCCCTCGCTGTGTCCCGCTGTGTCTCCCACTTTGTCCCCGCTGGGTCCCGCTGTGTCCCGCTGTGTCCCGCTATGTTCCCGCTTTATCGACGCTGTGTTCCGCTGGGTCCCGCTGTGTACTCGTTGTGTTCCCCGCTGGGTCCCACTGTGTCCTCGCTGTGTTCCCCTCTGTGTCCTGCAGTGTCCCGCTCTTTGTCCCCCGCTGTGTCCCTCTGTGTCCCCAGCTGTGTCCCTGCTTTGTCCCTGCTGTGTCCCGATGTGTCCCAATGTGTCCCGCTGTGTCTCCCGCTGAGTCCCGCTGTGTCCCCCTGTGTCCCCCGCTGTGTCCCGCTGTCTCCCGCTCTGTCGCCCCTGTGTCTCACGCTTTGTTCCCGCTGTGTTCCGCTGTGTCCCGTATCCCGTTGTGTCCCCAGCTGTGTACCCCGCTGTGTCCCCGCTGTATCGACTCTGTGTCCCATTGGGTCCCACTGTGTCCTCGCTGTGTCCTCGCTGTGCCCCCCGTTTCCCCCGCTGTGTCCCGCTGTGTCCCGATGTGTCCCCCTCTGTGTCCCCCGCTGTGTCCTGCTGTGTCCCCTGCTGTGTCCCGCTGTGTCCTCGCTGTGTCCCCCGCTGTGTCCCGCTGTGTCCCCCGCTGTGTCCCACTGTGTCTCCCGCTTTGTCCCCACTGTGTCCCGCTGTGTCCCGCTGTGTCCCGCTGTGTCCCGCTATGTTCCCGCTGTATCGACTCTGTGTCCTGCTGGGTCCCGCTGTGTCCTCACTGTGTTCCCTGCTGGGTCCCCCGCTGTTAACCCCGCTGTGTCCCGCAGTGTCCCCCGCTGTGTCCCACTCTGTGTCCCCCGCTTTGTCTCGCTGTGTCCCCTGCTGTGTCCCGCTTTGTCCAGCTGTGATCTTGCTCTGTCCCGCTGTGTCCCGCTGTGTCCAGCTGTTTCCCTGCTGTGTTCCGCTGTGTCCCTTGCACTGTCCCCCACTGTTGTTTCCCGCTGTGCCCCCTGCTGTGTCCCGCTGTGTCCCACCTTGTCCAATGCTGTGTCCCGCTGTATCTCCGCCGTGTCCCCGCTGTGTCCCGCTGTGTACTGCTGTGTCCCGTAGTGTCCCACTTTGTCCCCCGCTGTTTCCCCCGCTGAGTCCCGCTGTGTCCCCACTGTGTCCCACTGTGTCCTCTCCATGTCCCCCGCTGTGTCCCGCTCTGTTCCCCGCTGTTTCCCCCGCTTGGTCCCCTCTGTGTCCCGATGTGTCCCCGCAGTATCGATGCTGTGTCCCGCTGGGTCCCACTGTGTCCACGCTGTTTTCCCCACTGTGTCCTGCAGTGTCCCCCTCTCTGTCCCCTGCTGTGTCCCTCTGTGTCCCCTGCTGTGTCCTGCTGTGTCCCCAGCTGTGTCCCTGCTTTGTCCGCGCTGTGTCCCGATGTGTCCCGATGAGTTCCGCTGTGTCCCCCGCTGAGTCCCGCTGTGTCCCCGCTGTGTCCGCCACTGTGTCCCGCTGTCTCCCGCTCTGTCCCCCCTGTGTCTCACCCTTTTCCCCGCTGTGTCCCACTGTGTCCGGCTGTGTCCGGCTGTGACCCCACTGTGTCCCTTTGTGTCCCCAACTGTGTACCCCGCTGTGTCCCGCTGTGTCCCCGCTGTATCGACTCTGTGTCCCGTTGGGTCCCACTCTGTCCTCGCTGTGTTCCCCGCTGTGTCCCCCGCTGTGTCCCCCTGTGTCCTAGCTTTGTCCCCCGATGTGTCCCGCTGTGTCCCCCGCTGTGTCCCCCTGTGTCATGCTGTGTCACGCTCTGACCCCGCTTTGTCCCGCTGTCTCCCGCTGTGTCCCCGCTGCGTGGCCACTGTCTCCTGCTGTGTACCCCGCTGTGTCCAGCTGTGTCCCTGCTGTGTCCCGCTGTGTCCTCCCTGTGTCCCCCGCTGTGACCGCTGTGTCCCGCTGTGTCACACTGTGTCCCTGCTGTGTCCCGCTGTGTCCCCGCTGTGTCCCTGCTGTGTCCCGCTCTGTCCCCAGCTCTGTCCCCCTATGTCCCGCTGTGTCCCGCTGTGTCCCGCTGTGTCCCCCACTGTGTCCTGCTGTGTCCCTTTCTGTGTACCGTGTTGTGTCTCGCTGTGTCTCCCGCTGTGTCAAACTGTGTCCCCTGCTGTGTCCCATTGTGTCCACTGCTGTGTCCCACTTTGTCCCCCGCTGTGTCCCGCTGTGTCACCGGCTCTATCCCCCACTGTGTCCCCCGCTGAGTCTCGCTATGTCCCGCTATGTCCCCGCTGTAACCCGCTTTGTCCTCGCTGTGTCCCCCTCTGTGTCCCGCGGTGTACCCCCTGTGTCCCCTGCTGTGTCCCGCTGTGTCCCGCTGTGTCCACCTCTGTTTCCCCCGCTGTGTCCCGCTGTGTCCCCCTCTGTGTCCCGCTGTGTCCTCTCTGTGTCCCCGCTGTGTCCCGCTGTGTCCCCCGCTGTGTCCCGCTGTGTCTCCCGCTTTGTCCCAGCTGGGTCCCGCTGTGTCCCGCTGTGTCCTGCTGTGTTGCGCTATGTTCCCGCTGTATCGACGCTGTGTCCCGCTGGGTCCCGCTGGGTCCTCGCTGTGTTCCCTGCTGTGTCCCGCTGGGTCCCCCGCTTTATACCCCGATTTGTCCCGCAGTGTCCCCCGCTGTTTCCCCTCTGTGTCCCCCGCTGTGTCCCGCTGTGTCCAGCTGTGTTCCCGCTGTGTCCCGCTGGGTCCCGCTGTGTCCAGCTGTATCCCTTCTGTGTTCCGCTGTGTCCCCTGCACTGTCCCCCACTGTGTCCCACTGTGCCCCCCGCTGTGTCCAGCTGTGTCCCGCCTTGTCCAATGCTGGGTCCCGCTGTATCCCCGCCGTGTCCCCGCTGTGTCCCGCTGTGTCCTGCTGTGTCCTGCAGTGTCCCGCTCTCTATCCCCCGCTGTGTCCCTCTGTGTCCCCAGCTGTGTCCCTGCTTTGTTCCCGCTGTGTCCCAATGTGTCCCGATGTGTCCCGCTGTGTCTTCCGCTGTGTCCCCCGTGTGTCCCCCGCTGTGTCCCGCTGTCTCCCGCTCTGTCCCCCCGTGTCTCACGCTTTGTCCCCTCTGTGTCCCGCTGTGTCCCGCTGTGTCCCCCACTGTATCCCGTTGTGTCGCCAGCTGTGTACCCCGCTGTGTCCCCGCTGTATCGACTCTGTGTCCCGCTGGGTCCCACTGTGTCCTCGCTGTGTCCTCGCTGTGTTCCCCGCTGTGTCCCCCGCTGTGTCCCCCTGTGTCCTAGTTTGTCCCCCGATGTGTCCCGCTGTGTCCCCCCCTGTGTCCCACTGTGTCATGCTGTGTCCCACTCTGTCCCCGCTTTGTCCCGCTGTCTCCCGCTGTGTCCCTGCTTTGTGGCCACTCTCTCCTGTTGTGTACCCCACTGTGTCCAGCTGTGTCCCGGCTGTGTCCCGCTGTGTCCACCTCTCTGTCCCCCGCTGTATCCGGCTGTGGCCCCCGCTGTGTCCCGCTGTGTCCCGTTGTATCCACCGCTTTGTTCCGGTTTGTCCTCACAGTGTCCCTGCTGTGTCCCGCTGTGTCCCACTGTGTCCCGTGGTGTCCTGATTTGTCCCCCGCTCTGTCCCCCGCTGAGTCCCCTCTGTTTCCCCGCTGTGTCCCGCTGTGTCCTCGCTGTGTCCTCCGCTGTCTCCCGCTTTGTCCCCCGCTGTGTCCCACTGTGGCCCGCTGTGTCCTCGCTGTATCCCCAGCTGTGTCCCGCTGTGTCCCCGCTGTATCGAAGCTGTGTCCCGCTGGGTCCTGCTGTGTCCTCGCTGTGTTCCCCTCTGTGTCCCACGCTGTGTTCTGCTGTGTCCTTGCTGTGTCCCACGCTGTGTCCCGTTGTGTCCAGGCTGTGTCCCTGCAGTAAAACCGCTGTGTCCAACGCTGTGTCCTGCAGAGTCCCCCGCTGTGTCCCGCTGTGTCCACTGCTGTGATCCCGCTGTGTCATGCTGTGTCCCGCTGTATACCCCGCTATGTCCTGCTGTGTCCCCGCTGTGTCCCGCTGTGTCCTCGCTGTGTCCCCTGCTGTGACCGCTGTGTCCCGCTGTGTCACACTGTGTCCCTGCTGTGTCCCGCTGTGTCCCCGCTGTGTCCCCGCTCTGTCCCGCTCTGTCGCCCGCTCTGTCCCCGTGTCCCGCTGTGTCCTGCTGTGTCCCCGCTGTGTTCCGCTGTGTCTACTGCTGTGTCCCTGCTGTGTCCCGCTCTGTCGCTGTGTCCTCGCTGTGTCCCGCGCTGTGTTCTGCTGTGTCCTCGCTGTGTCCCCCGATGTGTCCATTTGTGTGCCCAGCTGTGTACCCCGCTGTGTCCTGCTGTGTCCCCGCTGTGTCCCACTGTGTCTCGCTGTGTCCTCGCTGTGTCCCACGCTGTGTTCTGCTGTGTCCTCGCTGTGTCCCCTGCTGTGTCCCGTTGTGTCCCCAGCTGTGTACCCTGCTGTGTCCTCGCTGTGTTCCCCGCTGGGTCCCACTGTGTCCTCGCTGTGTTCCCCTCTGTGTCCTGCAGTGTCCCGCTCTCTGTCCTCCGCTGTGTCCCTCTATGTCCCCAGCTGTGTCCCTGCATTGTCCCCGCTGTGTCCCGATGTGTCCTGATGTGTCCCGCTGTGTCTCCCACTGAGTCCCGCTGTGTCCGCCCTTTATCCCCCGCTGTGTCCCGCTGTCTCCCGCTCTGTCCCCCCTGTGTCTCACGCTTTGACCCTGCTGTGTCCCACTGTGTCCCGCTGTGTCCCGCTGTGTCCCCCACTGTATCCCGTTGCATCCCCAGCTGTGTACCCAAACTGTGTCCCCGCTCTATCGACTC
>NW_012287836.1:0-3165 GCF_000151885.1 Dipodomys ordii
TTCCCCGCTGTGTCCCACTGTGTCCCCCGATGTGTCCCGCTGTGTCTACTGCTGTGTCCCTGATGTGTCCCGCTGTGTCCCGCTGTGTCCTCCCTTTGTCCCAAGCTGTGTTCCGCTGTGTCCTCGTTGTGTCCCCCAATGTGTCCCTTTGTGTGCCCAGCTGTGTATCCCGCTGGGTCCTGCTGTGTCCTCGCTGTGTTCCCAGCTGTGTCCCACTGTGTACCCCTCTGTGTCCCCCTCTGTGTCCCGCTGTGTACCCCGCTGTATCCTGCTGTGTCCCACTGTATCCCGCTGTGTACTGCTGTGTCCCCCGCTGAGTCCCGCTGTGTCCCCGCTGTGTCCCGCTGTGTCCCACCTGTGTCCCCCGCTGTTTCTGGCTGTGTCCTGCTGTGACCCCCGCTGTGTCCCCCGCTGTGTCCCGCTGTTTCCCCCGCTGTGTCCCGCTGTGTCCACTGCTGTGTCCCTGTTGTGTTCCGCTGTTTCCCTGCTATGTCCTGCTGTGTCCTCTCTGTGGCCCCTGATGTGTCCCCGCTGTGTCCCTGCTGTGTCCTGCTGTGTACTGCTGTCTCCCCCACTGTGTCCCCCGCTGTGTCTCCACTGTGTCCCCGCTGGGTCCCGCTGGGTCCCCTGCTGTGTCCCCGCTGTGTCCCGGTGTGTCCCGCTGTGTACCGCTGTGTCCGCGCTGTATCCCCCGCTCGGTCGTGCTGTGTCCCGCTGTGTCCCCCGCTTTGTCCCGCTGTGTCCCACTGTGTGCCGTGGTGTCCCACTTTGTCCCCCGCTGTGTCCCCCGCTGAGTCCACTCTGTGTACCCACTATGTCCCGCTGTGTCCTCGCTGTGTCCCCCGCTGTCTACCGCTTTGTCCCCCGCTGTGTCCTGCTATGTCCCCACTGTGTCCCCCGCGTTTTCCTCGCTGTGTCCCTCTGTTTCCTTCTGCGTCCCCCGCTGTGTCCTGCTGTGTCACACTGTGTCCCGCTGTGTCCTCGCTGTGTCCCACGCTGTGTTCTGCTTTGTCCTTGCTGTGTCCCCGGCTGTGTCCCGTTGTGTCCCCAGCTGTGTATCCTGCTGTGTCCCTCTTTGTCCCCGCTGTGTCCGGCTGTGTCCTCGCTGTGTCCCACGCTGTGTCCCGCTGTGTCCCCGCTGTGTCCAGGCTGTGTCCCCGCTGTATCCCGCTGTGTCCCACCCTGTGTCCTGCTGTGTCCCCCGTTGTGTCCCGCTGTGTCCACTGCTGTGATCCCGCTGTGTCATGCTGTGTCCCGCTGTATCCCCCGCTGTGTCCCGCTGTGTCCCCCGCTGTGTCCCGCTGTGTCCTCGCTGTGTCCCCTGCTGTGACCGCTGTGTCCCGCTGTGTCACACTGTGTCCCTGCTGTGTCACACTGTGTCCCCGCTGTGTCCCTGCTGTGTCCCGCTCTGTCCCCCGCTCTGTCCCCCTGTGTCCCGCTGTGTCCCACGCTGTGTCCCGCTGTGTCTACTGCTGTGTCCCTGCTCTGTCTCGCTGTGTCCGGATGTGTCCTTGCTGTGTCCCCCGCTGTGTTCCGCTGTGTCCTCGCTGTGTCCCCCGATGTGTCCCTTTGTGTCCCCAGCTGTGTACCCTGCTGTGTCCCGCTGTGTCCCTGCTGTGTCCGCCTGTGTCCCGCTGTGTCCTCGCTGTGTCCCACACTGTGTTCTGCTGTGTCCTCGCTGTGTCCCCTGCTGTGTCCAGTTGTGTCCCCAGCTGTGTACCCTGCTGTGTCCCGCGGTGTCCCCGCTCTATCGACGCTGTGTCCCGCTGGGTCCCGCTGTGTCCTCGCTGTGTCCCCCGCTGTGTCCCCCTGTGTCTACTGCTGTGTCCGTGCTCTGTCTCGCTGTGTCCGGATGTGTCCTTGCTGTGTCCCCCGCTGTGTTCCGCTGTGTCCTCGATGTGTCCCCGGATGTGTTCCTTTGTGTGCCCAGCTGTGTACCCCGCTGTGTCCCGCTGTGTCCCTGCTGTATCGACGCTGTGTCCCGCTAGGTCCCGCTTTGTCCTCGCTGTGTTCCCAGCTGTATCCCACTGTGTACCCCTCTGTGTCCTCCTCTGTGTCCCGCTGTGTCCCCCGCTGTATCCCGCTGTGTCCTGCTGTGTCCCGCTGTCTACTGCTGTGTCCCACGCTGAGTCCCGCTGTGTCCCCGCTGTGTCCCGCTGTGTCCCACCTGTGTCCCCCGCTGTGTCTGGCTGTGTCCCGCTGTGACCCCCGCTGTGTCCCCCGCTCTGTCCCCCTATGTCCCCTGCTGTGTCCTGCTGTGTCCACTGCTGTGTCCCCGTTGTGTCCCGCTGTTTCCCTGCTATGTCCTGCTGTGTCCTATCTGTGTTCCCTGCTGTGTCCCCGCTGTGTCCCCGCTGTGTCCCCACTGTGTCCCCGCTGGGTCCTGCTGGGTCCCCTGCTGTGTCCCCATTGTGTCCCGATGGGTCCCGCTGTGTCTTGCTGTGTCCTCGCTGTATCCCCCGCTCGGTCCTGCTGTGTCCCGCTGTGTCCCCCGCTTTGTCCTTCTGTGTCCCGGCAGTGTCCCCGCTGTGTCCCACTGTGTCCCGTGGTGTCCCACATTGTCCCCCACTATGTCTCCCGCTGAGTCCCCTCTGTGTACCCACTATGTCCCGCTGTGTCCTAGCTGTGTCACCCGCTGTCTACCGCTCTGTCCCCCGCTGTGTCCCGCTGTGACCAATGCTGTGTCCCGCTCTGTCCCCCGCTGTGTCCCGCTTTGACCAATGCTGTGTCCCTGCTGTGTCGCCGCTGTGTGCCTCTGTGTCCCCGCTGTGCCAGGCTGTGTCCCTGCTGTATCCCGCTGTGTCCCACGCTGTGTCCGCTGTGTCCCCCGCTGAGTCCCGCTCTGTCCACTGCTGTGACCCCGCTGTGTCATGCTGTGTCCCGCTGTATCCCCCGCTGTGTCCCGCTGTGTCCCCCGCTGTGTCCCGCTGTGTCCTCGCTGTGTCCCCCGCTGTGACCGCTGTGTCCCGATGTGTCCCACTGTGTCCCTGCTGTGTCCCCCTGTGTCCCCGCTATGTCCCGCTCTGTCCCCCGCTCTGTCCCCCGCTCTGTCCCCCTGTGTCCCGCTGTGTCCTGCTGTGTCCCGCTGTGTCCCCTTCTGTGTCCCGCGTTATGTCTCGCTTTGTCCCCCGCTGTGTCACACTGTGTCCCCTGCTGTTCCCTCGC
>NW_012287837.1:0-2897 GCF_000151885.1 Dipodomys ordii
TCTCGCTATGTCCCCGCTGTAACCCGCTGTGTCCTCGCTGTGTCCCCCTCTGTGTCCCGCGGTGTCCCCCCTGTGTCCCCTGCTGTGTCCCGCTGTGTCCCGCTGTGTCCACCTCTGTTTCCCCCGCTGTGTCCCGCTGTGTCCCCCTCTGTGTCCCGCTGTGTCCTCTCTGTGTCCCCGCTGTGTCCCGCTGTGTCCCCCGCTGTGTCCCGCTGTGTCTCCCGCTTTGTCCCAGCTGGGTCCCGCTGTGTCCCGCTGTGTCCTGCTGTGTCGCGCTATGTTCCCGCTGTATCGACGCTGTGTCCCGCTGGGTCCCGCTGGGTCCTCGCTGTGTTCCCTGCTGTGTCCCGCTGGGTCCCCCGCTCTATACCCCGATTTGTCCCGCAGTGTCCCCCACTGTTTCCCCTCTGTGTCCCCCGCTGTGTCCCGCTGTGTCCAGCTGTGTTCCCGCTGTGTCCCGCTGTGTCCCGCTGTGTCCAGCTGTGTCCCTTCTGTGTTCCGCTGTGTCCCCTGCACTGTCCCCCACTGTGTCCCGCTGTGCCCCCCCGCTGTGTCCCGCTGTGTCCCGCCTTGTCCAATGCTGTGTCCCGCTGTATCCCCGCCGTGTCCCCGCTGTGTCCCGCTGTGTCCTGCTGTGTCCTGCAGTGTCCCGCTCTCTATCCCCCGCTGTGTCCCTCTGTGTCCCCAGCTGTGTCCCTGCTTTGTCCCCGCTGTGTCCCAATGTGTCCCGATGTGTCCAGCTGTGTCTCCCGCTGTGTCCCCCGTGTGTCCCCCGCTGTGTCCCGCTGTCTCCCGCTCTGTCCCCCCGTGTCTCACGCTTTGTCCCCGCTGTGTCCCGCTGTGTCCCGCTGTGTCCCGCTGTGTCCCCCACTGTATCCCGTTGTGTCGCCAGCTGTGTACCCCGCTGTGTCCCCGCTGTATCGACTCTGTGTCTCGTTGGGTCCCACTGTGTCCTCGCTGTGTCCTCGCTGTGTTCCCCGCTGTGTCCCCCGCTGTGTCCCCCTGTGTCCTAGCTTTGTCCCCCGATGTGTCCCGCTGTGTCCCCCCCTGTGTCCCACTGTGTCATGCTGTGTCCTACTCTGTCCCCGCTTTGTCCCGCTGTCTCCCGCTGTGTCCCCGCTTTGTGGCCACTGTCTCCTGTTGTGTACCCCGCTGTGTCCAGCTGTGTCCCGGCTGTGTCCCGCTGTGTCCACCTCTCTGTCCCCCGCTGTATCCGGCTGTGGCCCCCGCTGTGTCCCGCTGTGTCCCGTTGTATCCACCGCTTTGTCCCGGTTTGTCCTTGCAGTGTCCCTGCTGTGTCCCGCTGTGTCCCACTGTGTCCCGTGGTGTCCTGATTTGTCCCCCGCTGTGTCCCCCGCTGAGTCCCCTCTGTTTCCCCGCTGTGTCCCGCTGTGTACCCCGCTGTGTCCAGCTGTGTCACCGCTGTGTCTTGCTGTGACCACTCTCTCTCTCCGCTGTCCCCCGCTGTGTCCCCCGCTGTGGCCCGCTGTGGCCCACTTTATCCCCCGCTTTGTCCTGCTGTGTCCCGCAGTGTCCCCGCTGTGTCCCGCTGTGTAACACTTTGTCCCGTGTTGTCCCACTTTGTCCCACGCAGTGTCCCCCGCTGAGTCCCCTCTGTGTCGCCGCTGTGTCCTCCTGTGTCCTCGCTGTGTCCCCCGCTGTCTCCGGCTTTGTCTCCCGCTGTGTTCCGCTGTGTCCCGCTGTGTCCCCGCTGTGTCCCCAGCTGTGTCCCGCTGTGTCCTGCTGTGTCCTCCCTGTGTCCCCAGCTGTGTACCCCACTGTGTCCCACTGTGTCCCGGCTGTATCGATGCTAGGTCCCGCTGGGTCCCGCTGTGTCATCCCTGTGTCCCCCGCTGTGTCCCGCTGTGTCCACGGCTGTGTCTCTGCTGTGTCCCCGCTGTGTCCTGCTTTGTCCCACTGTGTACAGCTGTGTCCCCCGCTGAGTCCCGCTGTGTCCCAATGTGTCCCAATGTGTCCACGCTCTGTCCCCCGCAGTGTCGCGCTGTGTCCCCCGCTGTGTCCCACCGTGTCCCCGCAGGGTCACTGCTGTTTCCCGCTGTGTCCCGCTGTGTTCCGTGGTGTCCCTCTTTGTCCCCCGTTGCGTCCCCCACTGAGTCCCCGCTGTGTCACTGCTGTGTCCCGCTGTGTCCTCGCTGTGTCCCCTGCTGTCTCCCTCTCTGTTCCCCGCTGTGTCGCGCTGTGTCGCGCTGTGTCCCCTGCTGTGTCCCGCAGTGTCTCGCTGTGCCCCCACTCTGTCCCGTTGTGTCCACAGCTGGGTACCACGCTGTGTAACACTGTGTCCCCGGTGTATCGACGCTGTGTCTTGCTGGGTCCCGCTGTGTCCTCGCTGTGTTCCCCGCTGTGTCCCGCTGTGTCCCCAGCTGTGTCCCCCGCTGTGTCCCGCTGTGTCCTCGCTGGGTCTCCCGCTGTGTCCCGCTGTGTCCCCCGCTGTGTTCCGCTGTGTCCCGCTATGTCCCGCTCGGTCCCTGCTGTGTCCCGCTCTGTCCCGCTGTGTCCCCTCTGTGTGCCCGCTGTGTCCCGCTGTGTACTCTGTTGTGTCCAGCTGTGTCACCGCTGTGTCTTGCTTTGTCCCCTCTCTGTCTCCGCTGTCCCCCGCTGTGTCCCCCGCTGTGTCCCGCTGTGTCCCGCTGTTTCCCCCGCTTTGTCCCGCTGAGTCCCCTCTGTGTTGCCGCTGTGTCCCGCTGTGTCCTCGCTGTGTCCCACTATGTTCCCGCAGTGTCCCCGCTGTGTACCGCTGTGTCCCGCTGTGTCCCCCGCTTTGTCCCCTGCTATATCCTGCTGTGTCCCCCGCTGTGTCCCACTCTGTCCTTGCTGTGTCCCCCGCTGTGTCCCGCTGTGTCCTTTTGTGTCACGCTGTTTCCCCGCTGTGTCCCTGC
>NW_012287838.1:0-4356 GCF_000151885.1 Dipodomys ordii
CCCAGCTGTGTACCCCACTGTAGTCCCCAGCTCTATCGACTCTGTGTCCCGTTAAGGTCCCACTGTGTCCTCGCTGTGTCCTTGCTGTGTCCTCCATGTGTCCCCCGCTGTGTCCCGCTGTGTCCCCCTCGGTGTCCCCCGCTGTGTCCTCGCTGTGTCCCCTGCTGTGTCCCGCTGTGTCCCCCGCTGTGTCCCGCTGTGTCTCCCGCTTTGTCCCAGTTGGGTCCCGCTGTGGCCTCTGTGTCCTATGCTGTGTCCCGCTGTGTCCCCCGCTGTGTCCCATGTGTCCACTGCTGTGTCCCCGTTGTGTCCCGGTGTTTCCCCTGCTATGTCCCGCTGTGTCCTCGCTGTGTCCCCCGCTGTGTGTTCGCTGTGTACCCCGCTGTTTCCCGCTGTGTCCCGCTGTGTTCCGTCGTGTCCCGCTCTGTCCCCTGCTATGTCTCCCGCTTTGTCCCCGCTGTGTCCCGCTGTGTCCCGCTGTGTCCCTGCTGTGACCCTCTCTGTCCCCGCTGTATTGACGTTGTGTCCCGGTGTGTCCCGCTGTGTCCGCGCTGTGTTTCCGGCTGTGTCCCGCTGTGCATCCATCTGTGTCCCCCGCTGTGTCCCTCTGTGTCCCCTCTCTGTCCCCTGCTGTCCCCCGCTGTGTCCCCCGCTGTGTCTCGCTGTGTCGCCCGCTTTGTCTCGCTGTGCCCCTCCAGTGTCCCCGCTGTGTCCCACTGTGTCACACTGTGTCCCGTGTTGTCCCGCTTTGTCCCCCGCTGTGACCTCGCAGTGTTTCCCGCTGTGTCCAGCTGTGTCCTTTTGTGTCACGCTGTTTCCCCGCTGTGTCCCTGCTGTGTCCCTCTGTGTACCCCGCTGTGTCCAGCTTTGTCCCCGCTGTGTCTCGCTGTGTCCCACGCTCTGTCCCACACTGTGTCCTGCAGTGTCCCGCGCTGTGTCCCGCTGTGTCCCCCGCTGTGTCCCACTGTGTCCCCCGCTGAGTCCCCGCTTTGTCACCGCTGTGTCCCGCTGTTTCCTCGCTGTGTCCCCTGCTGTCTCCCTCTCTGTCCCCCGCTGTGTCTCACGCTTTGTCCCCGCTGTGTCCCACTGTGTCCCGCTGTGTCCGGCTGTGCCCCCACTGTGTCCTGTTGTGTCCACAGTGTGTACCACGCTGTGAAATGCTGTGTGCCCGCTGTATCGACGCTGTGTCCCGCTGTATCCTGGCTGTGTCCCCCGCTGTCTCCAGCTCTGTCCCCCGCTGTGTCTCACGCTTTTGTATCCGCTGTGTCCCACTGTGTCCCGCTGTGTCCCGCTGTGCCCCCACTGTGTCCCGTTGTGTCCACAGCTGTGTACCACGCTGTGTAACACTGTGTGCCCGCTGTATCGACGCTGTGTCCCGCTGTGTCCTGCTGTGTCCTCGCTGGGTCTCCCGCTGGGTCCCGCTGTGTCCCCCGCTGTGTCCCGCTATTTCCCGCTGTGTCCTCGCTGTGTCCCCCGCTGTGTCCCGTTGTGTTCCTAGCTGTGTACCCCGTTGTGTCCTGCTGTATCGACTCTGTTTCCCACTGGGTCCCGCTGTTTCCTTCCTGTGTTCCCCGCTGTGTCTCGCTGTGTCCCCGCTGTATCGACGCTGTGTCCCCGCTGTGTGCCCGCTGTGTCCCGCTGTGTACCCCGCTGTGTCCAGCTGTGTCACCGCTGTGTCTCGCTGTGGCCACTCTCTCTCTCCACTGTCCCCCGCTGTGTCCCCCGCTGTGGCCCGCTGTGTCCCACTTTGTCCCCCGCTTTGTCCTGCTGTGTCCCGCAGTGTCCCCGCTGTGTCCCGCTGTGTAACACTTTGTCCCGTGTTGTCCCACTTTGTCCCACGCAGTGTCCCCCGCTGAGTCCCCTCTGTGTCGCCGCTGTGTCCCCCTGTGTCCTCGCTGTGTCCCCCGCTGTCTCCGGCTTTGTCTCCCGCTGTGTTCCGCTGTGTCCCGCTGTGTCCCCGCTGTGTCCCCAGCTGTGTCCCGCTGTGTCCTGCTGTGTCCTCCCTGTGTCCCCAGCTGTGTACCCCACTGTGTCCCACTGTGTCCCGGCTGTATCGATGCTAGGTCCCGCTGGGTCCCGCTGTGTCATCCCTGTGTCCCCCGCTGTGTCCCGCTGTGTCCCCGGCTGTGTCTCTGCTGTGTCCCTGCTGTGTCCCGCTTTGTCCCACTGTGTACAGCTGTGTCCCCCGCTGAGTCCCGCTGTGTCCCAATGTGTCCCAATGTGTCCACGCTCTGTCCCCCGCAGTGTCGTGCTGTGTCCCCCACTGTGTCCCACCGTGTCCCCGCAGGGTCACTGCTGTTTACCGCTGTGTCCCGCTGTGTTCCGTGGTGTCCCTCTTTGTCCCCCGTTGCGTCTCCCACTGAGTCCCCGCTGTGTCACTGCTGTGTCCCGCTGTGTCCTCGCTGTGTCCCCTGCTGTCTCCCTCTCTGTTCCCCGCTGTGTCGCGCTGTGTCCCGCTGTGTCCCCTGCTGTGTCCCGCAGTGTCTCGCTGTGCCCCCACTCTGTCCCGTTGTGTCCACAGCTGGGTACCACGCTGTGTAACACTGTGTCCCCGGTGTATCGACGCTGTGTCCTGCTGGGTCCCGCTGTGTCCTCGCTGTGTTCCCTGCTGTGTCCCGCTGTGTCCCCAGCTGTGTCCCCCGCTGTGTCCCGCTGTGTCCTCGCTGGGTCCCCCGCTGTGTCCCGCTGTGTCCCCCGCTGTGTTCCGCTGTGTCCCGCTATGTCCCGCTCGGTCCCTGTTGTGTCCCGCTCTGTCCCGCTGTGTCCCCTCTGTGTGCCCGCTGTGTCCCGCTGTGTACTCTGTTGTGTCCAGCTGTGTCACCGCTGTGTCTCGCTTTGTCCCCTCTCTGTCTCCGCTGTCCCCCGCTGTGTCCCACGCTGTGTCCCGCTGTGTCCCGCTGTTTCCCCCGCTTTGTCCCGCTGAGTCCCCTCTGTGTTGCCGCTGTGTCCCGCTGTGTCCTCGCTATGTCCCACTATGTTCCCGCAGTGTCCCCGCTGTGTACCGCTGTGTCCCGCTGTGTCCCCCGCTGTGGCCCCCGCTATGTCCTGCTGTGTCCCCCGCTGTGTCCCGCTCTGTCCTTGCTGTTTCCCCCACTGTGTGCCGCTGTGTCCTCGCTGTGTCCCCCGCTGTGTCCCGCTGTGTCCTTTTATGTCACGCTGTTTCCCCGCTGTGTCCCTGCTGTGTCCCTCTGTGTACCCCGCTGTGTCCAGTTTTGTCCCCTCTGTGTCTCGCTGTGTCCCACGCTCTGTCCCACACTGTCCCGCCTTGTCCCGCTACCCCGCTGTGTCCCACTATGTTCCCGCAGTGTTCCCGCTGTGTACCGCTCTGTCCCGCTTTGTCCTCGCTGTGTCCCCCGCAGTGTCCCGTTGTGTCCCCAGCTGTGCACCCCGCTGTGTCCCGCTGTGTCTCCGCTGTAACGACGCTGGGTCCTGCTGGGTCCCGCTATGTACTCCCTATGTTCCCTGCTGTGTCCCGTTGTGTCCCCAGCTGTGTACCTCACTGTGTCCCACTGTGTCCCCGCTGTATCAACGCTGTGTCCCGCTGGGTCCCTCTGTGTCCTCCCTGTGTCCCCCACTGTGTCCCGCTATGTCCGCCACTGTGTCCCGCTGTGTCTACTGCTTTGTAGCCGCTGTGTCCCGCTGTGTCCCGCTGTGTCCTCGCTCTGTCCCACGCTGTGTTCTGCTTTGGCCTCACTGTTTTCCCCGCTGTGTACCCCTCTGTGTCCCCTGCTGTTTCCCGCTGTGTCCCCCGCTGTGTCCCTGCTGTGTCCCCGCTGTGTCCCGCTGTGTCCCGCTGTGTAATGCTGTGTCCCCCGCTCAGTCCCGCTGTGTCCCCGCTGTGTCCCAATGTGTCCTCGCTCTGTCCCCCGCTGTGTACCGCTGTGTCCTTCCTGTGTCCCCCGCTGTGTCCCGTTGTGTCCCGCTGTGTCTCCCGCTGTGGCCCCCGCTATGTCCCGCTGTGTCCACCGTTGTGTCCCGCTCTGTCCTTGCTGTGTCCCCCACTGTGTGCCGCTGTGTCCTCGCTGTGTCCCCCGCTGTGTCCCGCTGTGTCCTTTTGTGTCACGCTGTTTCCCCGCTGTGTCCCTGCAGTGTCCCTCTGTGTACCCCGCTGTGTCCAACTTTGTCCCCGCTGTGTCTCGTTCTGTCCCACGCTCTGTCCCACAATGTGTCCCGCAGTGTCCCCCGCTGTGTCCCGCTGTGTCCCCCGCTGTGTCCCGCTGTGTCCCCCGCTGAGTCCCCACTGTGTCCCCGCTCTGTCCCGTTGTGTCCCCCGCTGTGTCCTGCTGTGTCCCGCTGTGTCCCACTGTGTCCTTGCTGTGACAACGCTCTGTCCCCACTGTATCAACGCTGTGTCCC
>NW_012287839.1:0-3217 GCF_000151885.1 Dipodomys ordii
CCCGCTGTGTCCGGCTATGTCCTCGCTGTGTCCCCGCTGTGTCCCACGGTGTCTCGCGCTCCAATCCGCTGTGTCCCCCTGTGTCCCCAATGTGTCCTGCTGTGTCCTCCGCTGTGTGACCGCTATGTCCCCCGCTGTATCCCGCTGTGTCCCGCTATGTCCCACTGTGTCTCCCGCTGTGTCCCCGCTGTGTTCCCTTGTGTACACGCTGTGTCTCCGATGTTTCCCGCTATGTCTCTCTGTATCCCCTGCTGTGTCCCCCTGTGTCCCGCTGTGTCCATATCATGTCCCGCTGTGTCTCCGCTGTATCCCTCTATGTCCCGCTGTATCCCCTGCTGTGTCCCCCTGTGTCCCGCTGTGTCCCCATTATGTCCTGCTGTGTCCCCCTCTGTGTCCCGTTGTGTCCCGCTGTGTCCCCAGCTGTGTCCACGCTGTGTCCCGCTGTGTCCCGCAGTGTCCCGCTGTGTCCCCGCTGTGTCCCCGCTGTCTCCCACTGTGTCCCACAGTGTCCCTGCTGTCCCCCGGTGTATCCCCGCTATCCCCCGCTGTGTCCCCGGCTATGTCCCGCTGGTTCCCGGTGTGTCCCGCTGTGTCTCGCTGTGTCCCCAGCTGTGTCTGCATTGTGTCCCCCTGTGTCCCGCTGTGTCCCGCTGTTTCCCCCGCTGTGTCCAGCTGTGTCCCGATGTGTCCCGCTGTGTCCCGCTGTGTCCCCTTCTATGTCCCTGGCTTTGTGCCCTCTGTGTCCCCCGCTGTGTCCCGCTGTGTCCCCCGCTGTTTCCCCGCTGTGTCCCGCTGTGTCCCCCTCTGTGTCCCCGCTGGGTCCCTGTTGCCCCAGGGGTGTCCCCGCTTTCCCCCACTGTGTCCCCCGCTGTGCCCCTGCTGTTTCCCCGCTGTGTCCCGCTGTGTCCCGCTGTGTCCCCCGCTGTGAGCCCGCTTTGTCCCGCTTTGTCCCCGCTGTGTCCTGCTGTGTCACTGCTCTCTGCCCGCTGTCCCCCGCTGTGTCCCGCTGTGTCCCTCTGTGTTCCCCGCTGTGTCACCCGCTGGGTCCCTGCTGTGTCCCCGCTGTGTCCCCTGCTGTGTCCCCACTGTGTCCCCGCTGTGTCAGACTGTGTCCCGGTGTGTCCTCGCTGTGTCCTCCGCTGTGTCCCGTTGTGTCTCACGCTGTGTCCTGCTGTGTCCCCCGCTGTGTCCCGCTGTTTCCTGCTGTGTCCCGCTGTATCCCGCTGTGTACCTCTGTGTCCTCGCTGTGTCCTCGCTGTGTCCCCGCTGAGTCCTGGTGTGTACCCCGCTGTGTCCAACTGTGTCCTCGCTGTGTCCCCGCTGAGTCCCGCTGTGTACCCCGCTGTGTCCAGCTGTGTCCTCGCTGTGTCCCTCTGTGTCCCGCTGTGTTCTTGCTGTGTCCCCGCTGTGTCCCCCTGTGTACTGCACTCTGTCCAGCTCTGTCCCCGCTGTGTCCCGCTGTGTCCCGCTGTGTCCTCCGCTGTGTCCCCCGCTGTGTCCCGCTGTGTACCACGCTGTGTCCTGCTTTGTCCCCGCTGTGTCCCGCTGTCCCCCTCTGTGTCCTGCTGTTTCCCTGCTGTGTCCCCGCTGTGTCCCCCCGCTGTGTCGCGCTGTGTCCCGCTGTGTTCCGCTGTGTCCCCCGCTGTGTCCCCCCTGTGTCCCGTCGTGTCCTTCTGTATCCCCCGCTGTGTCCCGCTGTGTCCCCGCTGTGTCCACCTCTGTGTCCCCGCTGTGTCCCGCTGTGTCCAGCTGTGTCCCCCACTGTGTCCTCGCTGTGTCCCGCTATGCCCCCGCTTTGTCCCCTCTTTGTCCCCCGCTGTGTCCCCCGCGGTGCTCCGCTGTGTCCTCGCTCTGTCCCCCGCTCTGTCCCTTGCTGGGTCCCGCCGTGTCCTCCGCTGTGTCCCGCTGTGTCCCCAACTGTGTCCTCCAGTGTGTCCCGCTGTGTCCCCCGCTTTGACCTGCTGTGTCCCGCTTTTTCCCGCTGTGTCCCTCTGTGTCCCATTGTGTCCTCGCTGTGTCCCTGCTGTGTCCCCGCTGTGTCCCCTGCTGTGTCCCCACTGTGTCCCCGCTGTGTCAGACTGAGTCCCGGTGTGTCCTCGCTGTGTCCTCCGCTGTGTCCCGCTGTGTCTCGCGCTGTGTCCCCGCTGAGTCCCGGTGTGTACCCCGCTGTGTCCAACTGTGTCCTTGCTGTGTCCCTCTGTGTCCCGCTGTGTTCTCGCTGTGTCCCCGCTGTGTCCCCCTGTGTACCGCACTCTGTCCAGCTCTGTCCCCGCTGTGTCCCGCTGTGTCCCGCTGGGTCCTCCGCTGTGTCCCGCGCTATGTCCCGCTGTGTACCACGCTGTGTCCCGCTTTGTCCCCGCTGTGTCCCGCTGTCCCCATCTGTGTCCTGCTGTTTCCCTGCTGTGTCCCCGCTGTGTCCCCCCGCTGTGTCGCGCTGTGTCCCGCTGTGTTCCGCTGTGTCCCCCACTGTGTCCCCCCTGTGTCCCGCTGTGTCCTTCTGTATTCCCCGCTGTGTCCCGCTGTGTCCCCGCTGTGTCCACCTCTGTGTCCCCGCTGTGTCCCGCTGTGTCCAGCTGTGTCCCCTGCTGTGTCCTCGCTGTGTCTCGCTATGCCCCCGCTTTGTCCTCTCTTTGTCCCCCGCTGTGTCCCCCGCGGTGCTCCGCTGTGTCCTCGCTCTGTCCCCCGCTCTGTCCCTTGCTGGGTCCCGCTGGGTCCCCGCTGTGTCCTGCTGTGTCCCCGCTGTGTCGGGCTGTGTCCCCGTTGTCACCATGTGTGTCCCCGCTGTCCCCCGCTCTGTCCCGCTGTCCCCTGCTGTGTCCTGCTGTGTCTCTGATGTTTCCCCGCTGTGTCCCGCTGTGTCCCGCTGTTTCCCGCTGTGTCACGCTCTGAACCCCCGCTGTGTCCCGCTGTGTCCCCCACTATGTCCCGCTGTGGCCCCTCGTTGTCCACTGCTGTGTCCCCGCTATGTCCCGCTTTGTCCCTGCTCTGTCCTGCTATGTCCCCGTTGTACCCCGGTGTGTCCCCTCTGTCCCCCACTGTGTTCCTCCCTGTGTCCCGTTGTTTCCCGCTGTGTCACCCGCTGTGTCCACGCTGTGTCCAGCTATGTCCCCGCTGTGTCCCCGCTGTGTCCCTGCTGTACACGCTGTATTCCCTCTGTTTCCCCCGCTGTGTCCGCTTCTGTGTCCCTCAGTGTCCCCCGCTGTGTCCCCCGATGCGT
>NW_012287840.1:0-25319 GCF_000151885.1 Dipodomys ordii
TCATGTCCGCTGTGTCCCCCGCTGTGTCCCCGCTGTGTCTCGCTGTGTTCTGCTGTGTCCTCGCTGTGTCCGGCTATGTCCCACTATGTCCTGCTGGGTCCCCCGCTGTGTGCCCACTGTCTCCCCCGCTGTGTGCCGGCTGTGTCCCCCGCTGTATCACGCTGTGTCCCGCTGTGTCCCGCTGTGTCCCCCTCTGTGTCCCGCTGTGTCCCCGCTGTGTCCCTCTGTGTTCCCTGCTGTGTCCCCGCTGTGTACCCGCTTGTCCCCGCTGTGTCCCGCTGTGTCCTGCTCTGTCCTGTGGTGTCATGCTTTGTCCCTTGCTGTGTCCCCCGCTGTGTTCCCCGCTGTGTACCCGCTGTGTCCCACTGAGTCCCCGGCTGTGTCCCCGCTGTGTCTCGCTATGTCCCCCGATGTGCCCTCGCTGTATCCCGCTGTGTCCGGCTATGTCCTCGCTGTGTCCCCGCTGTGTCCCGCGGTGTCCCCCGCTGTAATCCGCTGTGTCCCGCTGTGTCCCCAAAGTGTCCCGCTGTGTCCCCCGCTGTGTCCCGCTGTGTCCCGCTGTGTCCCCCGCTGTGTCCCGCTGTGTCTCTCTGTGTCCCCGCTGTGTCCCCGCTGTTTTCCGCTGTGTCCCGCTTTTCCTCGCTGTGTCCCCGATGTGTTTCCTTGTGTCCTTGCTGTGTCTCCAATGTATCCCGCTATGTCTCGCTGAATCCCCTGCTGTGTCCCCCTGTGTCCCGCTGTGTCCCCATCATGTCCCGCTGTGTCTCCGCTGTATCCCGCTATGTCCCGCTGAATCCCCTGCTGTGTTCCCCTGTGTCCCCATCATGTCCCGCTGTGTCCCCCTCTGTGTCCCGCTGTGTCCCCAGCTGTGTCCGCGCTGTGTCCTGCTGTGTCCCTCTCTTTCCCCCGCTGTGTCCCGCTGTGTCACGATGTGTCCCCGCTGTGTCCCATGCTGTGTCCCGCTGTGTCCCGCTTTGTCCCCCGCTGTGTCCCCCGCTGTGTCCCCGCTGTGTCCCCGTTGTATCCCACTGTGTCCCCGCTGTGTCCCCCGCTGTATCCCGCTGTGTCCCCGCTGTGTCGCGCTGTGACCCGCTGTGTCCAGCTGTGTTCCCCACAGTGTCCGCACTGTGTCCCCTGTGTCCCACTGTGTCCTGCTGTCTCCTCTCTGTGTCCTGCTGTGTCCCGCGCTGTGTCCCCGCTGTATCCCCGCTGTGTCCCGTTGTGTCCCGCAGTGTCCCACTATGTCCCCAACATGTATACTGTGTCCCCTGCTGTGAGCCCGCTGTGTCCCCCGCTGTATCCCGCTGTCTGCTGCTGTGTCCCGCTGTGTCCCCTGCTGTGTCCCGCTGTGTCCCCTTCTGTGTCTCGTTGTGTCCCGCTGTGTCACGCTGTTTTCCCCGAATGTCCCGCTGTGTCTCCTGCTGTGTCCCGCTGTGTCCCCTGCTGTGTCCCGCTGTGTCCCCTGCTGTGTCCCGTTGTGTCCCGCTGTGTCCCGGTGTTTCCTCCGAATGTCCCGCTGTGTCCCCTGCTGTGTCCCCTGCCGTGTCCCACTGTGTCCCCGCTGTGTCGACGCTGTGTCCCCCGCTGTGTCCCTCTGTGTCCCCACTGTGTCCCGCTGTGTCCCCGCTGTCCCCTGGTATATCCCCGCTGTCCCCCGCTGTGTCCCCCGCTATGTCCTGCTGTGTCCCGCTGGTTCCTGGTGTGTTCCGCTGTGTCCCCCGCTGTGTCCGCACTGTGTCCCATTGTGTCACGCTGTTTTTCCTTCTGTGTCCTGCTGTGTCCCCTCTGTGTCCCGCTGTGTCCCCTGCTGTGTCCCCTCTGTGTCCCCGCTGTGTCCCCTCTGTGTCCCGCTGTGTCCCGCGCTGTGTCCCCGCTATATCCCCGCTGTGTCCCGCTGTGTCCCGCAGTGTCCCACTGTGTCCCCAACATGTCTACTGTGTCCCCTCTGTGTCCCGCTGTGTCCCTTCGCTGTGTCCCCGCTGTGTCCCCACTGTGTCCCCGCTGTGTCCCCCTGTGTCCCGCTGTGTCCCCTAATGTCCTGCTTTGTCCCCTGCTGTGTCCCCTTCTGTGTCCCCTGCTGTGTCCCCGCTGTGTTCGGCTGTGTCCACCACTGTGTCCCCGCTGTGTCCCACTGTGTCCCCCGTTGTGTCCCCGCTGTGTCTCGCTGTGTTCCGCTGTGTCCTCGCTGTGTCCTCGCTGTGTCCCTGCTGTTTCCCCTCTGTGT
The DNA here is from genome assembly GCF_000151885.1 of Dipodomys ordii. Lineage (NCBI taxonomy): Eukaryota > Metazoa > Chordata > Mammalia > Rodentia > Heteromyidae > Dipodomys > Dipodomys ordii. Next base: position 2,225 of record NW_012287840.1, read on the forward strand.
CCCGCTCTGTCCCCCGCTGTGTCCCAGCTGTATTCCCGCTGTGTCCCGCTATGTTCCCTGCTGTGTCCCGCTGTGTCCCCTGCTGTGTCCCCTGCTTTGTGCCCCCTGTGTCCCCCGCTGTGTACCCGCTGTATCCCTGCTGTGTCCCGCTGTGTCCCCTGCTGTGTCCCGCTGTGTCCCCTGCTGTGTCCCATGCTTTGTGCCCCCTGTGTCCCCCGCTGTGTGCCCGCTGTATCCCCGCTGTGCCCCCTGTGTTCCCGCGCTGTGTCTCGCTGTGTCACCCTCTGTCCCGCGGTGTCACCGCATTGTCCCGCTGTTTTCCCCACTGTGTCACCGCTTGTCCACACTGTGTCCCAGCTGTGTCCCACTGTGTCCCCCGCTGTGTCACCCGTTGTGTCCCAGCTGTGTCCCGCTGTGTTCCCGCTCTGTCCTGCTGTGTCCACTCTGTGCCCACACTGTGTCTTGCTGTGTCCCGGCTGTGTCTCCCGCTGTGTCCCGCTGTTTCCCGTGGTGTCCCTCTTTGTCCCCCGCTGTGTCCCCTGCTTTGTATCCCGCTGTGTCCCCCGCTGTATGCCCACTATTTCCCCCTCTGTATCCCGCTGTGTCCCACTGTGTCCCGCTGTTTCCCCCGCTGTGTCCCGCTGTGTCCCCTGCTGTGTCCCCTGCTGTGTCCCGCAGTGTCCCCGCTGTGTCGACGCTGTTTCCTCCGCAGTGTCCCGCTGTGTCCAGGCTGTGTCCCCGCTGTCCCCCGCTGTGTCCCGCAGTGTCCCCGCTGTCCCCGGGTGTATCCCCGCTGTCCCCCGCTTTGTCCCCGGCTATGTCCCGCTGTGTCCCGCTGGTTCCTGGTGTGTCCCGCTGTGTCGCGCTGTGTCCCCAGCTGTGTCTGCACTGTGTCCCCATGAGTCCCGCTGTGTCCCGCTGTTTCCCCCACTGTGTCCAGCTTTGTCCCGATGTGTCCCGCTGTGCCCCCGCTGTGTAGCGCAGTGTACCCTGCTGTGTCCCCTGCTTTGTGCCCTCTGGGTCCCCTCTGTGTCCCGCTGTGTCCCCTCGCTGTGTCCCCGCTGTGTCACCGCTGTATCCCCCTGTGTCCCGCTGTGTCCCGTGATGTCCCGCTTTGTCCCCCGCTGTGTCCCCTTCTCTGTCTCCTGCTTTGTCCCCGCTGTGTTTGGCTGTGTCCCCCACTGTGTCCACGCTGTGTCCCGCTGTGTCCCCGCTGCGTCTCGCTGTGTTCCGCTTTGTCCTCGCTGTGTCCCCGCTGTGTCCCTGCTGTGTCCCCTCTGTGTCCCGCTCTGTCCCCCGCTGTGTCTCCACTGTATCCCCGCTGTGTCCCGCTGTGTCCCGCAGTGTCCCGCTGTGTCCCCATCATGTTTAATGTGTCCCCGCTGTGTGCCCGCTGTGTCCCATGCTGTATCCCGCTGTGTCCCGCTGTATCCCGCTGTTTCCCCAGAATGTCCCGCTGTGTCCCCGCTGTGTCGACGCTGTGTCCCCCACTGTTTCCCGCTGTGTCCCACTGTGTCTCCGCTGTTTCTCTGTTGTCCCCCGCTGTGTCCCGCTGTGTCCCGGCTATCCCCCGGTGTATCCCCGCTGTCCCCCGCTGTGTCCCCCACTATGTCCTGCTGTGTCCCGCTGGTTCCCGGTGTGTCCCGCTGTGTCCCCCGCTGTGTCCGCACTGTGTCCCACTGTTTCCTGCTGTTTCCCCTGCTGTGTCCCGCTGTGTCTCCTCTGTGTCCCGCTATGTCCCCTGCTGTGTCCCTGCTGTGTCCCCGTTGTGTCCCCTCTGTGTCCCGCAGTGTCCCACTGTGTCCCTGACATATCTATTGTGTCCCCCGCTGTGTTCCCTTGTGTCCTTGCTGTGTCTCCGATGTATCCCGCTATGTCTCGCTGTATTCCCTGCTGTGTCCCCCTGTGCCCGCTGTGTTCCCATCATATCCTTCTTTGTCTCCGCTGTATCCCACTATGTCCCGCTCTACCCCTGCTGTGTCACCCTGTGTCCCGCTGTGTCCCCATCATGTCCCGCTGTGTCCCCCTCTGTGTCCCGCTGTGTCACGATGTGTCCCTGCTGTGTCCCATGCTGTGTCCCGCTGTGTCCCCGCTGTGTCCCCGTTGTATCCCACTGTGTCCCCGCTGTGTCCCCAGCTGTGTCCCGCTGTGTCCCCGTTGTGTTGCGCTGTTTCGCGCTGTGTCCCGCTGTGTCCCCCGCAGTGTCCGCACTGTGTCCCCCTGTGTCCCACTGTGTCACGCTGTTTCCCCTGCTGTGTCCCGCTTAGTCACGCTGTGTCCCCTCTGTGTCCCGCTGTGTCCCCTGCTGTGTCCCTGCTGTGTCCCCGCTGTGTCCACTCTGTGTCCCGCTGTGTCCCGCGCTGTGTCCCGCTGTTTCCCTCGCTGTGTGCCCGCTGTGTTTCCCGCTGTGTGCCCGCTGTGTCCCCTGCTGTATCACGCTGTGTCCCGCTGTGTCCCGCTGTGTCCCACTGTGTCCCGCTGTGTCCCTGCTGTGTCCCTCTGTGTTCCCTGCTGTGTCCCCGCTGTGTACCCGCTTGTCCCCGCTGTGTCCCGCTGTGTCCTGCTGTGTCCTGTGGTGTCACGCTTTGTCCCCCGCTGTGTCCCCCGCTGTGTCCCCCGCTGTATCCCCGCTGTGTCAGGCTGTGTCCCCGTTGTCCCCATGTGTGTCCCCGCTGTCTCCCGCTCTGTCCCACTGTGTCCCGCTGTGTTCCCGCTGTCCCCTGCTGTGTCCCGCTGTGTCCCGTTGTGTCCTGCTCTGTCACCCGCTATGTCCCTCTGTGTCCCCGCTATGTCTCGCTGTGTCCTGCTCTGTCCACTCTGTGTCCACTGCTGTGTCTCCGCTGTGTCCCCGCTATGTCCCGCTTTGTCCCCCGCTGTGTCCTGCTATGTCCCCGTTGTCCCCTGGTGTGTCCCCTCTGTAACACGCTATGTCCACCTCTGTGTCCCGCTGTGTCCCGCTGTGTTACGCTGTGTCCCCTCTGTGTCCCGCTTTGTCCTGCTGTGTCACCTGCTGTTTCCCCCTGTGTCCCCGCTGTGTCCAACTGTCCCGCTATGTCCCCGCTATGTCCCACTTTGTCCTCGCTGTGTCCCCGCTCTGTCCCGCTGTGTCCCCGCTGTCCCCTGCTGTGTCCCGCTATGTCCCAATGTGTTCCTCGCTGTGTCCCCCACTGTGTCCCCGCTGTGTCCCGCTGTTTCCCCCGCTGTGTCCCCGCTGTGTCTCACTGTGTTCCGCTGTGTCCTCGCTGTGTCCCTGCTGTGTCCCTGCTGTGTCCCGCAATGTCCACATGTGTCCCCTGCTGTGTGCCCCCTGTTTCCCCCGCTCTTTCCCGCTGTGTCCCGATGTGTCCCGCTGTGTCCCCTTCTGTGTTCCGCTGTGTCCCTGCTTGTCCCTGCTGTGTCCCGCTGTGTCCTGCTGTGTCCCGTGTTGTCCCACTCTGTTCCCGGCTGTGTCCCCTGCTGTGTCCCCTGCTGTGTCCCAGCTGTGTCCCACTGAGTCCCCCGCTGTGTCCCCGCTGTGTCTCGCTGTGTCCCCCTCTGTGTCCCGCTGTGTCACCGCTGTGTCCCGTTGTTTTCCCCACTGTGTCCCCACGTGTCCACACTGTGTCCCAGCTGTGTCTCGCTGTGTCCCTGCTCTGTCCCGCTGTGTCCCCGCTGTGCCCACACTGTGTCTCGCTGTGTCCCGGCTGTGTCTCCCGCTGTGTCCCGCTGTTTCCCGTGGTGTCCCGCTTTGTCCCCCGCTGTGTCCCCTGCTTTGACACCCGCTGTGTCCCGCCGTGTCCCGCTGTGTCCCGCTGTGTCCCCTGCTGTGTCCCCCACTGTGTCCCTCTGTGTCCTGCTGTGTCCCCAACGTGTCCTGCTGTGTCCCCCGCTGTGTGCCCGCTATGTCCCCCTCTGTATCCCGCTGTGTCCCACTGTGTCCCGCTGTTTACCCCGCTGTGTCCCGCTGTGTCCCCTGCTGTGTCCCCTGCTGTGTCCCACAGTGTCCCTGCTGTGTCGACGCTGTGTCCTCCGCAGTGTCCCGCTGTGTCCCCGCTGTGTCCCCGCTGTCCCCCGCTGTGTCCCGCAGTGTCCCCGCTGTCCCCTGGTGTATCCCCGCTGTCCCCCACTGTGTCCTCGGCTATGTCCCGCTGTGTCACGCTGGTTCCCGGTGTGTCCCGCTGTGTCCCGCTGTGTCCCCATCTGTGTCTGCACTGTGTCCCCCTGTGTCCCGCTGTGTCCTGCTGTTTCCCCCGCTGTGTCCCGCTGTGTCCCCCGATGTGTTCCCGATGTGTCCCGCTGTGTCCCCTCTGTGTCCCAGTGTGTCCCCTCGCTGTGTCCCCGCTGTTTCCCCACTGTGTCACCGCTGTGTCCCCCTGTGTCCCGCTGTGTCCCATGATGTCCAGTTTTGTCCCCCGCTGTTTCCCCTTCTGTGTCCCCTGCTGTGTCCCCGCTGTGTTTGGCTGTGTCCCCCACTGTGTCCCCGCTGGGTCCCGCTGTGTCCCCGCTGGGTCTCGCTGTGTTTCGCTGTGTCCTCTCTGTGTCCCCGCTGTGTCCCTGCTGTGTCCCCTCTGTGTCCCGCTCTGTTCCCCGCTATATCCCCACTGTATCCCCGCTGTGTCCCGCTGTGTCCCGCAGTGTCCCACTGTGTCCCCATCATGTCTTATGTGTCCCCAGCTGTATGCCCGCTGTGTCCCCTGCTGTATCCCGCTGTGTCCCGCTGTGTCCCGCTGTTTCCCCCGAATGTCCCGCTGTGTCCCCTGCTGTGTCCCCTGCCGTGTCCTGCTGTGTCCCCGCTGTGTCGACGCTGTGTCCCCCGCTGTGTCCTGCTGTGTCCCCACTGTGTCCCCGCTGTGTCCCTGTTGTCCCCCGCTGTGTTCCGCTGTGTCCCGCTGTGTCCCCTGCTGTTTCCCCCGCTGTGTTACCCCTGGGTCCCCCGCTGTGTCCCGCAGTGTCAGCCGCTGTGTCCCCGGCTGTTTCCCCGCTGTGTCCCGCTGTGTCCCTTCTGTGTCCCCGCTGTCCCAGGTGTGTCCCCGCTGTCCCCCACTGTGTCCCCCGCTGTGTTCCCTGCTGTTTCCTCGCTGTGTCCCACTGTGTCACCGCTGTGTCACCGCTGTGTCCCGCTGTGTCTCCCGCTATGAGCCCGCTGTGTCCCGCTTTGTCCCTGTTGTGTCCTGCTGTGTCCCTCTGTGTTCCATGCTGTGTCACCCGCTGTGTCCCCGCTGTGTCACCGCTGTGTCCAGCTGTGTCCCGCTGTGTCCCCTCTGTGTCCACCTCTGTGTCCCACTGTGTCCCCGCTGTGTCCCCTCCTGTGTCCCACTCTGTCCCCCGCTGTGTCCCGCTGAGTCCCAGTGTGTCACCCTCTGTGTCCCCACTCTGTTCCGCTGTGTCCCCCGCTGTGTACCCGCTTGTCCCCGCTGTGTCCCGCTGTGTCCTGCTGTGTCCTGTGGTGTCACGCTTTGTCCCCCGCTGTGTCCCCCGCTGTGTCCCCCACTGTAACCCTGTTGTGTCCCACTGAGTCCCCCGCTGTGTCCCCGCTGTGTCTCGCTATGTCCCCCGATGTGCCCTCGCTGTATCCCGCTGTGTCCGGCTATGTCCTCGCTGTGTCCCCGCTGTGTCCCACGGTGTCTCGCGCTCCAATCCGCTGTGTCCCGCTGTGTCCCCAATGTGTCCTGCTGTGTCCCCCGCTGTGTGACCGCTATGTCCCCCGCTGTATCCCGCTGTGTCCCGCTATGTCCCACTGTGTCTCCCGCTGTGTCCCCGCTGTGTCCCCTTGTGTACACGCTGTGTCTCCGATGTTTCCCGCTATGTCTCTCTGTATCCCCTGCTGTGTCCCCCTGTGTCCCGCTGTGTCCATATCATGTCCCGCTGTGTCTCCGCTGTATCCCTCTATGTCCCGCTGTATCCCCTGCTGTGTCCCCCTGTGTCCCGCTGTGTCCCCATTATGTCCTGCTGTGTCCCCCTCTGTGTCCCGTTGTGTCCCGCTGTGTCCCCAGCTGTGTCCACGCTGTGTCCCGCTGTGTCCCGCAGTGTCCCGCTGTGTCCCCGCTGTGTCCCCGCTGTCTCCCACTGTGTCCCACAGTGTCCCTGCTGTCCCCCGGTGTATCCCCGCTATCCCCCGCTGTGTCCCCAGCTATGTCCCGCTATGTCCCGCTGGTTCCCGGTGTGTCCCGCTGTGTCTCGCTGTGTCCCCAGCTGTGTCTGCATTGTGTCCCCCTGTGTCCCGCTGTGTCCCGCTGTTTCCCCCGCTGTGTCCAGCTGTGTCCCGATGTGTCCCGCTGTGTCCCGCTGTGTCCCCTTCTATGTCCCTGGCTTTGTGCCCTCTGTGTCCCCCGCTGTGTCCCGCTGTGTCCCCCGCTGTTTCCCCGCTGTGTCCCGCTGTGTCCCCCTCTGTGTCCCCGCTGGGTCCCCGTTGCCCCAGGGGTGTCCCCGCTTTCCCCCACTGTGTCCCCCGCTGTGCCCCTGCTGTTTCCCCGCTGTGTCCCGCTGTGTCCCGCTGTGTCCCCCGCTGTGAGCCCGCTTTGTCCCGCTTTGTCCCCGCTGTGTCCTGCTGTGTCACTGCTCTCTGCCCGCTGTCCCCCGCTGTGTCCCGCTGTGTCCCTCTGTGTTCCCCGCTGTGTCACCCGCTGGGTCCCTGCTGTGTCCCCGCTGTGTCCCCTGCTGTGTCCCCACTTTGTCCCCGCTGTGTCAGACTGTGTCCCGGTGTGTCCTCGCTTTGTCCTCCGCTGTGTCCCGTTGTGTCTCACGCTGTGTCCTGCTGTGTCCCCCGCTGTGTCCCGCTGTTTCCTGCTGTGTCCCGCTGTATCCCGCTGTGTACCTCTGTGTCCTCGCTGTGTCCTCGCTGTGTCCCCGCTGAGTCCCGGTGTGTACCCCGCTGTGTCCAACTGTGTCCTCGCTGTGTCCCTGCTGAGTCCCGCTGTGTACCCCGCTGTGTCCAGCTGTGTCCTCGCTGTGTCCCTCTGTGTCCCGCTGTGTTCTTGCTGTGTCCCCGCTGTGTCCCCCTGTGTACTGCACTCTGTCCAGCTCTGTCCCCGCTGTGTCCCGCTGTGTCCCGCTGTGTCCTCCGCTGTGTCCCCCGCTGTGTCCCGCTGTGTACCACGCTGTGTCCTGCTTTGTCCCCGCTGTGCCCCGCTGTCCCCTTCTGTGTCCTGCTGTTTCCCTGCTGTGTCCCCGCTGTGTCCCCCCGCTGTGTCGCGCTGTGTCCCGCTGTGTTCCGCTGTGTCCCCCGCTGTGTCCCCCCTGTGTCCCGTCGTGTCCTTCTGTATCCCCCGCTGTGTCCCGCTGTGTCCCCGCTGTGTCCACCTCTGTGTCCCCGCTGTGTCCCGCTGTGTCCAGCTGTGTCCCCCACTGTGTCCTCGCTGTGTCCCGCTATGCCCCCGCTTTGTCCCCTCTTTGTCCCCCGCTGTGTCCCCCGCGGTGCTCCTCTGTGTCCTCGCTCTGTCCCCCGCTCTGTCCCTTGCTGGGTCCCGCCGTGTCCTCCGCTGTGTCCCGCTGTGTCCCCAACTGTGTCCTCCAGTGTGTCCCGCTGTGTCCCCCGCTTTGACATGCTGTGTCCCGCTTTTTCCCGCTGTGTCCCTCTGTGTCCCATTGTGTCCTCGCTGTGTCCCTGCTGTGTCCCCGCTGTGTCCCCTGCTGTGTCCCCACTGTGTCCCCGCTGTGTCAGACTGAGTCCCGGTGTGTCCTCGCTGTGTCCTCTGCTGTGTCCCGCTGTGTCTCGCGCTGTGTCCCCGCTGAGTCCCGGTGTGTACCCCGCTGTGTCCAACTGTGTCCTTGCTGTGTCCCTCTGTGTCCCGCTGTGTTCTCGCTGTGTCCCCGCTGTGTCCCCCTGTGTACCGCGCTCTGTCCAGCTCTGTCCCCGCTGTGTCCCGCTGTGTCCCGCTGTGTCCTCCGCTGTGTCCCGCGCTATGTCCCGCTGTGTACCACGCTGTGTCCCGCTTTGTCCCCGCTGTGTCCCGCTGTCCCCATCTGTGTCCTGCTGTTTCCCTGCTGTGTCCACGCTGTGTCCCCCCGCTGTGTCGCGCTGTGTCCCGCTGTGTTCCGCTGTGTCCCCCACTGTGTCCCCCCTGTGTCCCGCTGTGTCCTCCCTGTGTCCCCGCTGTGTCCCGCTGTGTCCAGCTGTGTCCCCTGCTGTGTCCTCGCTGTGTCTCGCTATGCCCCCGCTTTGTCCTCTCTTTGTCCCCCTCTGTGTCCCCCGCGGTGCTCCGCTGTGTCCTCGCTCTGTCCCCCGCTCTGTCCCTTGCTGGGTCCCGCTGGGTCCCCGCTGTGTCCTGCTGTGTCCCCGCTGTGTCGGGCTGTGTCCCCGTTGTCACCATGTGTGTCCCCGCTGTCCCCCGCTCTGTCCCGCTGTCCCCTGCTGTGTCCCGCTGTGTCTCTGATGTTTCCCCGCTGTGTCCCGCTGTGTCCCGCTGTTTCCCGCTGTGTCACGCTCTGAACCCCCGCTGTGTCCCGCTGTGTCCCCCACTATGTCCCGCTGTGGCCCCTCGTTGTCCACTGCTGTGTCCCCGCTATGTCCCGCTTTGTCCCTGCTCTGTCCTGCTATGTCCCCGTTGTACCCCGGTGTGTCCCCTCTGTCCCCCACTGTGTTCCTCCCTGTGTCCCGTTGTTTCCCGCTGTGTCACCCGCTGTGTCCACGCTGTGTCCAGCTATGTCCCCGCTGTGTCCCCGCTGTGTCCCTGCTGTACACGCTGTATTCCCTCTGTTTCCCCTGCTGTGTCCGCTTCTGTGTCCCTCAGTGTCCCCCGCTGTGTCCCCCGATGCGTCCCCCATGTGTCCCTCTGTGTCCCGCTGTGTCCCCTGCTGTATCCCGCTGTGTCCCGTTGTGTCCTGCTGTCTCACCCGCTATGTCCCTCTCTGTCCCCGCTGTATCCCACTGTGTCCCGCTATGTCCCCGCTGTGTCCCGCTTTTTCCTCGCCGTGTCCCCGCTATGTCCCGCTGTGTCCCCCCTGTCCTCGCTGTGTCCCTGCTGTGTCCCCAGCTGTCTTCCGCTGTGTCCCCCGCTGTGTCCCCGCTATGTCTCGCTGTGTCCCGCTGTGTCCCCCTCTATGTCCCGCTGTGTCCCCTCTGTGTCCACCGCTGTGTCCCCGCTGCGGCCCCGCTATGTCCCGCTTTGTCCCCCGCTGTGTCCTGCTATGTCCCCGTTGTCCCTCGGTGTGTCCCCTCTGTAACCCGCTATGTCCACCTCTGTGTCCCCACGGTGTCCCGCTGTGTCCCATTGTGTCTCCGCTGTGTCCCGCTGTGTCCCGCTTTGTCACCCGCTGTGTCCCGCTGTGTCCCCGCTGTGTCACTGTGTCCCGCTATGTCCCCGCTGTGTCCCGCTTTGTCCTCGCTGTGTCCCTGCTGTGTCCCCCAGTGTCCCGTGGTGTCGTGCTTTGTCTCCAGCTGTTTCACCAGGTGAGTCCCCGCTGTGTCCCTGCTGTGTCCCGCTGTGTCTCCGCTGTCCCCCGCTGTGTCCCGCTATGTCCCAATGTGTTCCTCGCTGTGTCCCCCGCTGTGGCCCTGCTGTGTCCCGCTGTGTCACCGTTGTGTCCCGCTGTGTCCAGCTGTTTCCCCCGCTGTGTCACCGCTGTGTCCCCCGCGGTGTCCCGCTGTGTCCCACTTTGTCCCCCGCTGTGTCCCTCTGTGTCCCTGCTGTGTCCCGCTGTGTCCCCCGCTGTGACCCCGCTGTGTCCCGCTGTGTCCCCCGCTATGTCCCGCTGTGTATCGCTGTATCCTCCACTTTGTCCCCGCTGTGTCCCGCGCTGTGTCCCGCTGTGTCCCCCACTGTGTTCTGCCGTGTCCCTCAGTGTCCCCCGCTGTGTCCCCCGCTGTTTCCCCGCTGTGTCCCGCTGTGTCCCTTCTGTGTCCCCGCTGTGTCCGCGTTGCCCCAGGTGTGTCCCCGCTGTTCCCCGCTGTGTCCCCCGCTGTGTCCCCTGCTGTTTCTTTGCTGTGTCCCGCTTTGTCCCCCGCTATGAGCCCACTGTTTCCCGCTTTGTCCCCGCTGTGTCCTGCTGTGTCCCTCTGTGTTCCCTGCTGTGTCACCCGCTGTGTCCCCGCTGTGTCACCACTGTGTCCAGCTGTGTCCCGCTGTGTCCCGCTGTGTCCCCTCTGTGTCCACCTCTGTGTCTCGCTGTGTCCCCACTGTGTCCCCTGCTGTGTCCCGCTCTGTCCCCCGCTGTGTCCCGCTGAGTCCCGCTGTGTCCCCCTCTGTGTCCCCGCTGTGTCCCGCTGTGTCCCACGCTGTGTCCCCGCTCTGTCCCCGCTGTGTCAAGCTGTGTCCTCTGTGTCTTCGCTTGTCCCCTGCTGTGTCCCGCTGGGTCCCCCGCTGTGTCCCCTGCTGTGTCCCGCTGTGTCCCTGTTGTCCCGCAGTGTGTACCTGCTGTCCCCCGCTGAGTCCTCCGCTGTGTCCCCGCAGTTTCACACTGAGTCCCGCTGTGTCCTCGCTTGTCCCCTGCTGTGTCCCGCTGTGTCCTTGCTGTGTCCCTCTGTGTCCACCCCTCTGTCCCCCGCTGAGTTTCCCGCTCTATCCCCGCTGTGTCCCCGTTGTATCCCACTGTGTCCCCTCTGTGTTTCCCGCAGTGTCCCGCTATGTCCCTTGCTGTGTCCCGCTGTGTCCCGCTGTGTCCCCCACTGTGTCCCACTGTGTCCCGCTGTGCCCCCCGCTTTGTCCCTCTGTGTTCCCTGCTGTGTCCCTGCTGTGTACTCGCTTGTCCCTGCTGTGTCCCGCTGTGTCCTGCTGTGTCCTGTGGTGTCACGCTTTTGTCCCCCGCTTTGTCCCCCGCTGTGTCCCCCGCTGTGTCCCCCGCTGTGTCCCCGCTATGTCCCGCTGTGTCCCCCGCTGTGTCCCCGCTGTGTCTCGCTGTGTTCCGCTGTGTCCTCGCTGTGTCCCGCTGTTTCCCACTATGTCCCGCTGTGTCCCCCGCTGTGTGCCCGCTGTGTACCCCGCTGTGTCACCGCTGTGTCCAGCTGTGTCGCGCTGTGTCCCACTGTGTCCCGTCTGTGTCCACCTCTGTGTCCCACTGTGTCCCCGCTGTGTCCCCTCTGTCCGTCGCTGTGTCTCACGCTTTGTCCCCGCTGTATCCCACTGTGTCCCGCTGTGTACCGCTGTGTCCCCCACTGTGTCCAGTTGTGTCCCGCTGTGTCCCCCGCTGTGTCCCCTGCTGTGTCCCTGCTGTGTCCCGCTGTTTCCTCGCTGTGTCCCATGCTGTGTTCGGCTGTGTCCCTTTGTGTCCCCAGCTGTGTACTCCTCTGTGTCCCGCAGTGTCCCCGTTGTGTCCTCGCTGTGAACCCCATTGTTTCCCGTTGTGTACTTCTCTGTGTCCCCTCTGTGTCCCTCTGTGTCCCCACTCTGTCCCCCTGTGTCCCCCGCTGTGTCCCGCTGCGTCTACAGCTGTGTCCCTGCTGTGTCCTGCTGTGTCCCGCTGTGTCCCGCTGTGTCCTCGCTGTGTCCCACTCTGTGTTCCGCTGTGTCCTCACTGTGTCCCCCGATGTGTCCCTTTGTGTCCCCAGCTGTGTACCCCGCTGTGTCCCGCTGTGTCCCCGCTGTATCTACGCTGTACCCCGCTTTGTCCCTCTGTGTCCTCGCTGTGTTCCCCGCTGTGTCCCACTGTGTACCCTTCTGTGTCCCCCTTTGTGTCCCGCTGTGTCCCCCGCTGTGTCCCGCTGTGTCCCGCTGTGTACTGCTGTGTCCCCCGCTGAGTCCCGCTGTGTCCCCGCTGTGTCCCGCTGTGATCCGCTGTGTCCCCTGCTGTGTCCCCAGCTGTGTCCTCGCTGTGTCCCCCGCTGTGTCCTGCTGCATCCCCCGCAGTGTCACGCTGTGACCCCTGCTGTGTCCCGCGCTGTTTCCCGCTGTGTCCCCCGCTGTGTCGCATTGTGTCCACTGATGTGTCCTGCTGTGTCCCCCACTGAGTCCCCTCTGTGTCTCCGCTGTGTCCCACTGTGTCCTCGCTGTGTCCCCCGCTGTCTCCCGCTTTGTCCCACAATGTGTCCCGCTGTGACCCGCTGTGTCCTCGCTGTGTCCCCCGCTGTTTCCCACTGTGTCCCCCGCTGTGTCCCGCTGTGTACCCCGCTGTGTCCCGCTATATTCCCGCATTGTCCACGATGTGTCCCTCTGTGTCCTGCTGTGTCCCGCTGTGTTCCGTGGTGTCCCGCTTTGTCCCTTGCTGTGTCCCCCGCTGAGTCCCCGCTGTGTCCCCACTGTGTCCCACTTTGTCCTCCCTGTGTCCCCCGCTGTGTCCCGCTCTGTCCCCCGCTATGTCCCGCTGTGACCCCACTGTGTCCCGCTGTGTCCTCCCTGTGTCCCTCACTGTGTTCCACTCTGTCCTCCGCTGTGTCCCTCTGTGTCCCGCTGTGTCCCCAGCTGTATCGACGCTGTGTCCTGCTGGGTCCCGCTGGGTCCTCGCTGTGTTCCCCACTGTGTCCCGCTGTGTCCCCCGCTGTGTCCCGCGCTGTGTCCCCGCTGTGTCCCCCGCTGTGTCCCGCTTTGTCCCCGCTCTGTCCCACTGTGTCCGGCTGTGTCTGCCTCTGTGTCCCTGCTGTGTTTCCGCTGTGTCCTGCTGTGACCACCTTTGTCCCTCTGTGTCCCCCCCTGAGTCCCCGCTGTTTCCCCGCTGGGTCCTGCTCTGTCCACGCTGTGTCCCACGCTGTCCCCTGCTATGTCCCTCTCTTTGTCCCCGCTGTCACCGCTGTGTCCCGCTGTGTCCCCCGCTGTTTCCCGTTGTGTCCCCAGCTGTGTACCCCGCTATGTTCCGCTGTGTCACACTGTGTCCCTTGGTGTCCCGCTTTGTCCCCCGCTGTGTCCCCCGGTGAGTCCCCGCTGTGTCCCCGCTGTGTCCCGCTGTGTCCTCGCTGTGTCCCCCTCTGTGTCCCCCTGTGTACCCCGCTGTGGACTCCCTGTGTCCCCGCTGTGTCCCACTGTATCCGCTGTGTCCCGCTGTGTCCCCCGCTGTCTGCAGCTTTGCCCCCCGCTCTGTCCTGCTGTGTCCCCCGCGTTGTCCTTGCTGTGTTCCTCTGTTTCCGTCTGTGTCCCCCGCTGTGTCCCGCTGTGTCCCCTGCTGGGTCCAGCTGTGTACCCCGCTGTGTCCCGCTGTGTCCCCTTCTGTGTTCCCCGCTGTGTCCCGCTCTGTCCTCTGCTGTGTCCCGCTGCAACCAATGCTGTGTCCCGCTCTGTCCCCCGCTGTGTCCCGCTGCAAACAATGCTGTGTCCTGCTGTGTCCCGCTGTGTCCCCGCTGTGTCCCCACTGGGTCCCGCTGTGTCCCGCTGTGTCCCGCTATGTTCCCGCTTTATCGACACTCTGTCCCGCTGGGTCCCGCTCTGTCCTCGCTGTGTTCCCCGCTGTGTCCCGCTGGGGCCCCGCTGTATACCCCGCTTTGTCCCGCAGTGTCCCCCGCTGTGTTCCCCTCTATGTCGCCCGCTGTGTCCCGCTGTGTCCCCTACTGTGTCCCGCTGTGTCCAGCTGTGTTCTCGCTGTGTCCCGCTGTGTCCCGCTGTGTCCAGCTGTGTCCATGCTGTGTTCCCCTGTGTCCTTTGCACTGTCCCCAACTGTGTCCCGCTGTGCCCCCGCTGTGTCCCGCTGTGTCCCGCCTTGTCCAATGCTGTGTCCCGCTGTATCCCCGCGGGGTCCCCGCTGTGTCCTGCTGTGTCCCGTGGTGTCCCACGTTTTCCCCCGCTGTGTCCCCCGCTGAGTCCCGCTGTGTCCCCGCTGTGTCCCACTGTGTCCTCTCTATGTCCCCCGCTATGTGCCGCTCTGTCCCCCGTTGTTTCCCCCGCTTTGTCCCCACTGTGTCCCGCTGTGTCCCCGCTGTATTGATGCTGTGTTCCGCTGGGTCCCACTGTGTCCTTGCTATGTTCCCCTCTGTTTCCTGCAGTGTCCCCCTCTCTGTCCCCCGTTGTGTCCCTCTGTGTCCCCTGCTGTGTCCCGCTGTGTCCCCAGTTGTGTCCCTGCTTTGTCCCCGCTGTGTCCCGATGTGTCCCGATGTGAACCGCTGTGTCCCCCGCTGAGTCCCGCTGTGTCCCCCCTGTGTCCCCCGCTGTGTCCCGCTGTCTCCCGCTCTGTTCCCCCTTTGTCTCATGCTTTGTCCCCGCTGTGTCCCGCTGTGTCCCGCTGTGTCCCGCTGTGTCCCGCTGTATCCCTGCTGTATCGCCTCTGTGTCCCGTTGGATCCCACTGTGTCCTTGCTGTGTCCTCGCTGTGTTTCCCGCTGTGTCCCCCGCTGTGTCCCCCTGTGTCCTAGCTTTGACCGATGTGTCCCTCTGTGTCCCCCGTTGTGTCCCACTGTGTCATACCGTGTCCCGCTCTGTCCCCGCTGTGTCCCGCTGTCTCCCGCTGTGTCCCCGCTGTGTGGCCAAAGTCTCCTTCTGTGTACCCCGCTGTGTCCAGCTGTGGCCCCGCTGTGTCCCGCTGTGTCCACCTCTCTGACCGCGCTGAATCCGGCTTTGGCCCCCGCTGTGTCCCGCTGTGTCCCGTTGTGTCCAGCGCTTTGTCCCGGTTTGTCCCCGCAGTGTCCCCGCTGTGTCCCGCTGTGTCCCACTGTGTCCCGTGGTGTCCTGATTTGTCCCCCGCTTTGTCCCCCGCTGAGTCCCCTTTGTTTCCTTGATGTGTCAAGCTGTGTCCTCGCTGTGTCCCACTTGTATCCCATGTGTGTCCCACTGTGTCCCGCTGTGTCCCCCCTGTGTCCCAATATGTCCTCGCTGTGTCCCCCGCTGTGTCCCGCTGTGTCCCCCCTGTCTATCATGTGTGTCCCGCTGTGTCCCGCTGAGGCCCCGCTGTGTCCCCCGATGTGTCCCGCAGTGTCCACCGCTGTGTCCCGCTGTGTCACTCTGGGTACTGCTGTGTCCTCTGCTCTGTCTCGGGGTGTCCCCGCTCTGTCCCCCCTGTGTCCCGCGCTGTGTCCCGCTGTGTCCTCGCTGTGTCCCCCGCTGTGTCCCGCTGTGTCCCCCGCTGTTTCCCGCTGTGTCCCGCTGTGTCCCTGCTGGGACCCGCTGTGTCCCGATGTGTCCCCGCTGTGTCCCCGCTGTGTCCCCCTGTGTACCCCGCTGTGTCCAGCTTTGTCCCCGCTGTGTCTCGCTGTGTCTTACGCTCTGTCCCCCACTGTGTCCCGCTGTGTCCCCTGTTGTGTCCCATTGTGTCCTCTGCTGTGTCCCGCTGTGTCCCCTCAGGGTCACCGCTGTTTCCCCTGTGTCCTTGCTGTGTCCCCCACTGTGTCCCTCTGTGTCCCCCACTGTGTCCTGCTATGTTCCATTGTGTCCCTGCTGTGACCTGCTGTGTCCCGCTGTGTCCCCGCTGTGTCCCGCTGTGTATCCTGCTGTGTCCAGCTTTGTCCCCGCTGTGTCTCGCTGTTTCCCATGCTCTGTCCCCCACTGTGTTCCGCTGTGTCCCCCGCTCTGTCCGGCTGTGTCCCCCGCTGTGTCCCGCTGTGTCCCTGTTGTATCGACTCTGTGTCCCGCTGGGTCTCGCTGTGTCTTCGCTGTGTCCCACGCTGTGTCCCACTGTGTCCCCCCTGTGTCCCGCTATTTCTATTGCTGTGTCCCTGCTGTGTCCCGCTGTGTCCAGCTGTGTTCTCGCTGTGTCCCACACTGTGTTCCGCTGTTTCCTCACTGTGTCCCCCGATGTGTCCCTTTGTGTCCCCAGCTGTGTACTCCGCTGTGTCCCGCTGTGTCCCCGCTGTATCGACACTGTGTCCCGCTGGGTCCCGCTGGGTACTCGCTGTGTCCCCTGCTGTGTCCCGTTGTGTCCCAGCTGTGTACCCCGCTGTGTCCCGTTGTGTCCCAGCTGTATCGACGCTGTGTCCCTCTGTGTCCTGCTGTGTCCCCCGCTGTATCGACGCTGTGTCCTGCTGGGTCCCGCTGGGTCTTCGCTGTGTTCCCCGCTGTGTCTCACTGTGTCCCCCGCTGTGTCCCTCGCTGTGTCCCACGCTATGTACATGTTGTGTCCCCGCTGTGCCCAGCTTTGTCCTCGCTGTGTCCCACTGTGTCCGGCTGTGTCTGCCGCTGTGTCCCTGCTGTGTTTCCGCTGTGTCCCGCTGTGACCACCTTTGTCTCTCTGTGCCCCCCCCTGAGTCCCCGCTGTTTCCCCGCTGGGTCCCGCTGGGTCCCCGCTGTGTCCCGCTCTGTCCCCCGCTATGTCCCCCTCTTTATCCCCGCTGTGTCCCGCTGTGTCCCCCGCTGTTTCCCGTTGTGTCCCCAGCTGTGTACCCCGCTGTATCCTGCTGTGTCACACTGTGTCCCTTGGTGTCCCACTTTGTCCCCCGCTGTGTCCCCGGGTGAATCCCCGCTGTGTCCTCGCTCTGTCCCGCTGTGTCCTCGCTGTGTCCCACGCTGTGTTCCGCTGTGTCCTCATTGTGTCCCACGCTGTGTCCCGTTGTGACCCCAGCTGTGTACCCCGCTGTGTCCCCTATGTCCCCGTTGCATCGACGCTGTGTCCCGCTGGGTCCCGTGGTGCAATTGCTTTGTTCCTCGCTGTGTCCTGCTGTGTACCCCTCTGTGTCCCCCGCTGTGTTCCGCTTTGTCCCCCACTGTGTCCCGCTGTGTCCCACTGTGTCCCCTGATGTGTCCCTGCTGTGACCCCGATGTGTCCCACTGTGTCCTGCTGTGTACTGCTGTGTCCCCCGCTGAGTCCCGCTGTGTCCCCCCTGTGTCCCAATGTGTCCTCGCTGTGCCCCCCGCTGTGTCCCGCTGTGTCCCCCCTGTGTCCCATGTGTGTCCCCCTGTGTCCCGCTGTGTCCCCCAGTGTGTCCCCCGATGTGTCCCGCAGTGTCCCCCGCTGCGTCCCGCTGTGTCCACAGCTCTGTCCCCGCTGTGTCCCACTGTGTCTCCCGCTGTCCCCCACTGTGTCCCGCTGTGTCCTCGCTGTGTCCCCCATTGTGCCCCGGTGTGTCCACCGCTGTGTCCCTCTGTGTCCCGCTGTGTCCCCGCTGTGGCCCACTGTGTCCCGCTGTGTCCCCGCTGTGTGCTCGCCTTGTCCTGCTGTGTACACTGCTGTGTCCAGCTCTGTCCCCGCTGTGTCCCGCTGTGTCCCCTATCTGTCCCCCGCTGTGTTCCCTGCTGTGTCCTGCTGTGTCCCGCTCTGTCCCCCGCTTTGTCTCACTGTGTCCCCTATCTGTCCACCGCTGTGTTCCGTTGTGTCACACTGTGTCCCGTGGTGTCCTGCTTTGTCCCCCGCTCTGTCCCCAGCTGAGTCCCTTGTGTGTCCCAGCTGTGTCCCGCTGTGTCCACGCTGTGTCCCCCGGTGTCTCCCGCTTTGTCCCATGCTGTGTCCCGCTGTGTCCTCGCTGTGTTTCCTGGCTGTGTCCCGCTGTGTCCCCGCTTTGTCCCCCGCTGTGTCGTACTGTGTCCCGCTGTGTACCCTGCTGTGTCCTGCTATGTTTCCGCAGCGTCCCCGCTGTAACCTGCTGTGTCCCGCTGTGACCTGTGGTGTCCCGCTTTGTCCCCCGCTGTGTCCCCCGTTGAGTCCCCGCTGTGTCCCGCTGTGTCCTCCCTGTGTCCCCCACTGTGTCCCGCTGTATCCACCGCTGTGTCCCGCTGTGTCTACTGCTGTGTCCCGCTGTGTACACCTATGTGTCTCCCTCTGTGTCCCGCTGTGTCTCCCACTGTGTCCCGCTGTGTCCCGCTGTGTCCCACTGTGTACTGCTGTGTCCCCCGCTGAGTCCCGCTGTGTCCCCGCTGTGTCCCGCTGTGTCCCACCTGTATCCCCCGCTGTGTCCAGCTGTGTCCCGCTGTGTCTGCCGCTGCGTCCCCTGCTGTGTCCCGCTGTGTCCCCTGCTGTGTCCCGCTGTGTCCACTGCTGAGTCCCCGTTGTGTCCCGCTGTTTCCCCCGCTATGTCCCGCTGTGTCCTCGCTGTGTCCCCCGCTGTGTCCTGCTTTGTCTTCGCTTTGTCCCCCGCTGTGTCCTTCTGTGTCCCCTGCTGTGTCCCGCTGTGTCCCGCTGTGTCCCTGCTGGGTCCCCATTGGTCCCGCTGTGTCCCCGCTTTGTCCCCACTGTGTTCCGCTGTTTCCCCCGCTGTGTCCCGCTGTGTCCCCCGCTCTGTCCTGCTGTGTCCCCCGCTGTGTCCCGCTGTGTTCCGTGGTGTCCTGCTCTGTCCCCCGCAATGTCCCCCGTTTGTTTCCGCTGTGTCCCGCTGTGTCCCGCTGTGTCTCCTGCTGTTTCCTGTTGTGTCCCCAGCTGTGTACCCCGCTGTGTCCCGCTGTGTCACACTGTGTCCCTTGGTGTCCCGCTTTTTCCCCCGCTGTGTCCCCCGCTGAGTCCCCGCTGTGTCCCCGCTGTGTCCCGCAGTGTCCTCGCTGTGTCCCCCTCTGTCTCCTGCTCTGTCCCCCGCTGTGTCTCACACTTTGTCCCCGCTGTGTCCCTCTGTGTCCCGCTGTGTCCCGCTTTGTCCCTAACTGTTTCCCATTGTGTCCCCAGCTGTGTAACCCGCTGTGTAACGCTGTGTCCCCGCTGTATCGATGCTGTGTCCCGCTGTGTCCTGCTGTGTCCTCGCTGTGTTCCCAGTTGTGTCCCGCTCTTTCCCCCGCTGTGTTCCCCCTGTGTCCTGCTCTGTCCCCTGCTGTGTCCCTGCTGTGTCCCTGCTGTGTCCCCGCTGTGTCCCGCTGTGTCCCGCTGTGTCCTCGCTGTGTCCCACGCTGTGTTCCGCTGTGTCCTCGCTGTGTCCCTTGCTGTGTCCCGTTGTGTCCCCAGCTGTGTACCCTGCTGTGTCCCACTGTGTCCCCGCTGTATCGACGCTGTGTCCCGCTGGGTCCCGCTGTGTCCTCACTGTGTTCCCAGCTGTGTCCCACTGTGTACCCCTCTGTGTCTCACTCTGTGTTCCGCTGTGTCCCCCGCTGTATCCCGCTGTGTCCCGCTGTGTACTGTTGTGTCCCCCGCTGAGTCATGCTGTGTCCCCGCTGTGTCCCACCTGTGTCCCCTGCTGTGTCTGGCTGTGTCTGGCTGTGTCCCCCGCTGTGTCCCCCGCTGTGTCCCGCTGTGTCCCCTGCTGTGTCCCGCTGTGTACACTGCTGTGTCCCCCTTGGGTCCTGCTGTTTCCCCGCTATATCCTGCTTTGTCCTCGCTTTGTCCCCTGCTGTGTCCCGCTTTGTCCTCGCTGTGTCCCCCAATGTGTCCCGCTGTGTCCCCCCTGTGTCCCGCTGTGTCCCGCTGTGTCCCTGCTGGGACCCGTTGTGTCCCGCTGTGTACCCGCTTTATCCCCGCTGTGTCCCGCTGTGTACCCCGCTGTGTCCAACTTGTTCCGTGCTGTGTCTCATTGTGTTCGACGCTCTGTCCCGCACTGTGTTCCGCTGTGTCCCCCGCTGTGTCCCGCTGTGTCCCCAGCTGTGTCCTGCTGTGTCCCGTGGTGTCCTGCTTTGTCCCCCGCTGTGTCCCCCGGTGAGTCCCCCCTGTGTCCCCGCTGTGTCCCGCTGTGTCCTCCCTGTGTCCCCCGCTGAGTCCCGCTGTGTCCCCCGCTGTGTCCCGCTGTGTCTACTGCTGTGTCCCCGCTGTGTCCCGCTGTGTCCTCGCTGTGTCCCCCTCTGTCTCCCGCTCTGTCCCCCGCTGTGTCTCACACTTTGTCCACGCTGTTTCCCACTGTGTCCCGCTGTGTCCCTCACTGTTTCCCATTGTGTCCTCAGCTGTGTAACCCGCTGTGTAACGCTGTGTCCCCACTGTATCGATGCTGTGTCCCGCTGTGTCCCGCTGTGTCCTCGCTGTGTTCCCAGTTGTGTCCCGCTCTGTCCCTCGCTGTGTCCCCCGCTGTGTCCTGCTGTGTCCCCCGCTGTGTCCTGTTGTTTCCTGCTGTGTCCCCCGCTGTGTCCCTGCTGTGTCCCTGCTGTGTCCCCCTGTGTCCTCGCTGTGTCCCACGCTGTGTTCTGCTGTTTCCTCGCTGTGTCCCCTGCTGTGTCCCTTTGTGTCCCCAGCTGTGTACCCCGCTGTGTCCCGCTGTGTCCCCGCTGTATCAACGTTGTGTCCCGCTGGGTCCCGCTGTGTCCTCGCTGTGTTCCCCGCTGTGTCCCACTGTGTACCCCTCTGTGTCCCCCTCTGTGTCCTGCTGTGTCCCCCGCTGAGTCCCGCTGTGTCCCGCTTTGTCCCCCGCGGTGTCCAGGTGTGTGTACTGCTATGTCACTGCTGTGACCCGCTGTGTCCCACTGTGTCCCGCTGTGTCCCGCTGTGTCCTCGCTTTGTCCCTCGCTGTGTTCCGCTGTGTCCTTGCTGTGTCCCCCGATGTGTCCCTTTGTGTCCCCAGCTGTGTAACCCTCTGTGTCCCCCTGTGTCCCCGCTTTGTCCTCGCTGTGTTCCCCACTGTGTCCAGTTGTGTACCCCTCTGTGTCCCCCTCTGTATCCCTCTGTGTTCCCCGCTATGTCCTGCTGTGTCCCACTGTGTCCCGCTGTGTACTGCTGTGTCCCCCGCTGAGTCCTGCTGTATCCCAGCTGTGTCCCGCTGTGTCCCACCTGTGTCCCCCACGGTGTCCGTCTGTGTCCCGCTGTGTTGCCCGCTGTGTCCCCCGCTGTGTCCCGCTGTGTCCCCCGCTGTGTCCTGCTCTGTCCACTGCTGTGTCCCCGTTGTGTCCTGGTTGGTCCGCGCTGTGTCCCGCTGTGTCCCCGCAGGGTCATCGCTGTTTCTTGCTGTGTCCCGCTTTGTTCCGTGGTGTCCCTCTCTGTCCCCCACTATGTCCCCCGCTTTGTCCCCGCTGTGTCCCGCTGTGTCCCCTGTATCCCCCGCTGTTTCCCGTTGTGTCCCCAGCTGTGTACCCCGTTGTGTCCCGCTGTGTCAAACTGTGTCCCTTGGTGTACCCCTTTGTCCCCCGCTGTGTCCCCCGCTGAGTCCCCGCTGTGTCCCCGCTGTGTCCCGCTGTGTCCTCGCTGTGTCCCCTGTTGTCTTCCGCTCTGTCCCACGCTGTGTCTCACATTTTGTCCCCGCTGTGTCCCACTGTGTCCCGCTGTGTCCCGCTGTGTCCTCCACTGTGACCCTTTGTGTCCCCAGCTGTGTACCTCGCTGTGTACCATTTTGTCCCCGCTGTATCACCGCTGTGTCCTGTTGGGTCCCGATGTGCCCCCCGCTGTGTCCCTGCTGTGCCCCTGCTGTGTCCCCGCTGTGTCCCGCTGTGTGCTCGCCGTGTCCCACGCTGTGTCCCGCTGTGTCCCCTCTATGTCCCCGCTGGTTCCCGCTGTGTCCTCGCTGGTCCCCCGCTGTGTCCCAATGTGTCCTCGCTGTGTCCCCCGCTGTGTCCCGCTGTATCGATGCTGTGTCCCGCTGGGTCCCGCTGTGTCCTCGCTGTGTCCCGCTGTGTCCCCGCTGTGTGCTCACCTTGTCCCGCTGTGTACCCCGCTGTGTCCAGCTCTGTCCCCGCTGTGTCCCGCTGTGTCCCCTATCTGTCCCCCGCTGTGTCCCTCTCTGTCCCCCACTTTGTATCACTGTGTCCCCTCTCTGTCCCCCGCTGTGTTCCGTTGTGTCACACTGTGTCCCGTGGTGTCCTGCTTTGTCCCCCGCTCTGTCCCCCGCTGAGTCCCCTCTGTGTCCCAGCTGTGTCCCACTGTGTCCTCGCTGTGTCCCCCGGTGTCTCCCGCTTTGTCCCATGCTGTGTCCCGCTGTGTCCTCGCTGTGTTTCGTGGCTGTGTCCCGCTGTGTCCCCGATTTGTCCCCCGCTGTGTCTCACTGTGTCCCGCTGTGTACCCTGCTGTGTCCTGCTATGTTCCCGAAGTGTCCCCGCTGTGACCCGCTGTGTCCCCACTGTGTCCCGTGGTGTCCCGCTTTGTCCCCCGCTGTGTCCCCCGTTGAGTCCCCGCTGTGTCCCGCTGTGTCCTCCCTGTGTCCCCCACTGTGTCCCGCTGTATCCCCCGCTGTGTCCCGCTGTGTCTACTGCTGTGTCCCGCTGTGTACACCTATGTGTCTCCCTCTGTGTCCCGCTGTGTCTCCCGCTGTGTCCCGCTGTGTCCCACTGTGTACTGCTGTGTCCCCCGCTGAGTCCCGCTGTGTCCCCGCTGTGTCCCGCTGTGTCCCACCTGTATCCCCCGCTGTGTCCAGCTGTGTCCCGCTGTGTCTCCCGCTGCGTCCCCTGCTATGTCCCGCTGTGTCCCCCGCTGTGTCCCGCTGTGTCCACTGCTGTGTCCCCGTTGTGTCCCACTGTGTTCCGCTTTGTCCCGTTGTGTCCTCGCTGGGTCTCCCGCAGTGTCCCGCAGTGTCTTTGCTGTGTCCCCCGCTGTGTCCATGCTCTGACCTGCTGTGTCCATGTTGTCCTCCGCTGTGTCCCCAATGTCCCCCGCTTTGTCCCGCTGTGTCCCCGCTGTGTCCCCCGCTGAGTTCCCGCTGTGTACTGCTGTGTCCCCCAGTGTGTCCCTGCTGTGTCCCCCGCTGTGTCCCCCGCTGTGTCCCCCGATTTGTCCCACTGTCTCCCGCTCTGTCCCCGTCTGTGTCCCCGCTTTGTCCTGCTGTGTCCCGCTGTGTCCCGCTGTGTCCCCGCTGTGTTCCACTGTGTCCCTTTGTGTCACCCATTGAGTCCCCCGCTGTGTCCGGATGTGTCCCCATCTGTGTCTCGCTGTGTCCCCCGCTGTGTCCCCGCTGTGTCCCTCTGTGTACCCGCTATGTCCCGCTTTGTCCCGCTGTGACCTCGCTGTGTCCCCCGCTGTGTCCTGCTGTGTCCCCCTGTGTCTGCCGATGTGTCCCTCTGTGTCCTCCACTGTGTCCTGCTGTGTCCGCCGCTGTGTCCCGCCGTGACATGCTGTGTCCCCCGCTGTGTCCCCGCTGTGTTCCCGCTGTGTGCCGCTGTGTCCTGCTTTGTCCCATTATGTCCCCGCTGTGTCCAGCTGTGTACCCCCTGTGTCCCGTGGTGTCCCATTGTATCCCCACTGTGTCCCGCTGTGTCCCGTGTGTCCCCGCTGTGTCCCCGCTGTGTCCGTGCTGTGGCCCGCTGTGTCCCCGCTGTGTCCCACTGTGTCCCGCTGTGTCCCCGCTGTGTCACCCGCTGTGTCCATCACTGTGTCCCACTGTGTCCCCTGCTGTGTCTCGATTTGTCCCCCCTGTGTCCTGCTGGGTCCCGTGCTGTGTCTCCGTTGTGTCCCACTGTGTCCGCTGTGTCCCGTTGTGTCCTCGCTGGGTCTCCCGCAGTGTCCCGCTGTGTCTTCGCTGTGTCCCCCGCTGTGTCCCCCGCTGTGTCCATGCTCTGACCCGCTGTGTCCATTTG
>NW_012287841.1:0-6362 GCF_000151885.1 Dipodomys ordii
TCACCGTCTGTGTCCACCTCTGTGTCCCACTGTGTCCCTGCTGTGTCCCCTCTGTCCGCCGCTGTGTCTCACGCTTTGTCCCCGCTGTATCCCACTGTGTCCCGCTGTGTACCGCTGTGTCCCCCACTGTGTCCAGTTGTGTCCCGCTGTGTCCCCCGCTGTGTCCCCTGCTGTGTCCCTGCTGTGTCCCGCTGTGTCCCGCTGTTTCCTCGCTGTGTCCCATGCTGTGTTCGGCTGTGTCCCTTTGTGTCCCCAGCTGTGTACTCCTCTGTGTCCCGCAGTGTCCCCGTTGTGTCCTCGCTGTGAACCCCATTGTTTCCCGTTGTGTACTTCTCTGTGTCCCCTCTGTGTCCCTCTGTGTCCCCACTCTGTCCCCCTGTGTCCCCCGCTGTGTCCCGCTGTGTCTACAGCTGTGTCCCTGCTGTGTCCTGCTGTGTCCCGCTGTGTCCCGCTGTGTCCTCGCTGTGTCCCACTCTGTGTTCCGCTGTGTCCTCACTGTGTCCCCCGATGTGTCCCTTTGTGTCCCCAGCTGTGTACCCCGCTGTGTCCCGCTGTGTCCCCGCTGTATCTACGCTGTACCCCGCTTTGTCCCTCTGTGTCCTCGCTGTGTTCCCCGCTGTGTCCCACTGTGTACCCTTCTGTGTCCCCCTCTGTGTCCCGCTGTGTCCCCCGCTGTGTCCCGCTGTGTCCCGCTGTGTACTGCTGTGTCCCCCGCTGAGTCCTGCTGTGTCCCCGCTGTGTCCCGCTGTGATCCGCTGTGTCCCCTGCTGTGTCCCCAGCTGTGTCCTCGCTGTGTCCCCCGCTGTGTCCTGCTGCATCCCCCGCAGTGTCACGCTGTGACCCCTGCTGTGTCCCGCGCTGTGTCCCGCTGTGTCCCCCGCTGTGTCGCATTGTGTCCACTGATGTGTCCCGCTGTGTCCCCCACTGAGTCCCCTCTGTGTCTCCGCTGTGTCCCACTGTGTCCTCGCTGTGTCCCCCGCTGTCTCCCGCTTTGTCCCACAATGTGTCCCGCTGTGACCCGCTGTGTCCTCGCTGTGTCCCCCGCTGTTTCCCACTGTGTCCCCCGCTGTGTCCCGCTGTGTACCCCGCTGTGTCCCGCTATGTTCCCGCATTGTCACGCACTGTCCCTCTGTTTCCCCGCTATGTCCTGGTGTGACCTCGCTGTGTCACTGCTGTATCCCGCTGTGTCCTCGCTGTGTCCCCCGCTGTGTCCCGCTGTGCCCCCCGCTGTGTCCCGCTGTGTCCCTGCTGTTACCCGCTGTGTCCCTCTGTGTACCCCGCTGTGACCAGCTTGGTCCCCGCTGTGTCTCGCTGTGTCCCACGCTCTGTCCTGCACTATGTTTCACTGTGTCCCCCGATGTGTCCCGCTTTGTCCCCCGCTGTGTTCCCCGTTGAGTCCTCGCTGTGTCCCCCGCTGTGTCCCGCTGTGTCTTCGCTGTGTCCCCCGCTGTGTCCCTCTGTGTCCCCCGCTGTGTCCAGCTGTGTCCCGCTGTGTCCCTGCTGGGACCCGCTGTGTCCCGCTGTTTCCCCGCTGTGTCCCCGCTGTGTCCCGCTGTGTCCCCCGCTGTGTCCCACTGTGTCCCCCGCTGAGTCCCCGCTGTGTCCCCGCTGTGTCCCGCTGTGTCCTCGCTGTGTCCTCCTCTGTCTTCTGCTCTGTCCCCCGCTGTGTCTCACGCTTTGTCCCCGCTGTGTCCCACTGTGTCCCGCTGTGTCCCGCTGTGTCCCCCACTGTGTCCCTTTGTGTCCCCAGCTGTGTAACCCGCTGTGTAACGCTGTGTCCCCGCTGTATCGATGCTGTGTCCCACTGGGTCCCGCTGTGTCCTGCTGTGTCCCCCGCTGTTTCCCGTTGTGTTCCGCTGTGTTCCCCGCTGGGTCCCTGCTGTGTCGCTGCTGTGTCCCCGCTGTTTCACACTGTGTCCTGCTGTGTCCTCGCTGTGTCCCACGCTCTGTTCCGCTGTGTCCTCGCTGTGTACCCTTCTGTGTCCCGATATGTCCCCAGCTGTGTACCCTGCTGTGTCCCGCTGTGTCCCCGCTGTATCGACGCTGTGTCCCGCTGTGTCCCGCTGTGTCCTCGCTGTGTCCCCCGCTGTGTCCCTCTGTGTCTTCTGCTGTGTCCCTGCTGTGTCCCGCTGTGTCCCGCTGTGTCCTCGCTGTGTCCCACGCTGTGTTCCACTGTGTCCTCGCTGTGTCCCCCGATGTGTCCCTTTGTGTCCCCAGGTGTGTACCCGCTGGGTCCCGCTGGGTCCTCGCTGTGTTCCCAGCTCTGTCCCACTGTGTACCCCTCTGTGTCCCCCTCTGTGTCTCGCTGTGTCCCCCGCTGTATCCCGCTGTGTCCCGCTGTGTCCAGCTGTGTACTGCTCTGTCCCCCACTGTGTCCCCCGCTGTGTCCCCCGCTGTGTCCCGCTGTGTCCCACGCTGTGTCCCCCGCTGTGTCCCGCTGTTTCCTTGCTGTGTCCCTCGCTGTTTGCCGCTGTGTCCTCGCTGTGTCCCCTGCTGTGTCCTGCTGTGTCCTGCTGTGTCACGCTGTTTCTCTGCTGTGTCCCCGCTGTGTCCCTCTGTGTACCCTGCTGTGTCCAGCTTTGTCCTCGCTGGGTCTCTCTGTGTCCCACACTCTGTCCCCCACTGTGTCCCGCTGTGTCCCCGCACGGTCACCTCTGTTTCCCGCTTTGTCTCGGTGTGTTCCGTGGTGTCCTGCTTTGTCCCCCGCTGTGTCCCCCGCTGAGTCGCTGCTGTGTCACCGGCTGTGTCTCACGCTTTGTCCCCGCTGTGTCCCACTGTGTCCCGCTGTGTCCCGCTGTGCCCCCACTGTGTCCCGTTGTGTCCACAGCTGTGTACCACGCTGTGTAACGCTGTGTCCCCACTGTGTCCTCGCTGTGTCCCCCGCTGTGTCCCGCTGTGTCCCGCTGTGTCCTCGCTGGGTCCCCCGCTGTGTCCCGCTGTGTGCCGCTGGGTCCTCGCTGTGTCCCCCGCTGTCTCCCGCTTTGTCCACCGTTGTGTCCCGCTCTGTCCCGCTGTGTCCTCGTTATGTCCTCCGCTGTGACCCGCTGTGTCCCGCTGTGTCCCGCTCTGTCCCTGCTGTGTCCTGCTGTGTCCCGCTGTGTCCCAGCTGTGTGCCCGCTGTGTCCCGCTATGTACTCCGTTGTGTCCAGCTGTGTCACCGCTGTGTCCTGCTGTGTCCCGCTGTGTCTCGTGCTTTGTCCCGCTGTGTCCCCGCAGTGTCCCCGCTGTGTCCCGCTGTGTCACACTGTGTCGTCGCTCTGTCCCCCGCTGTGTCCCATTGTGTCCCCCGCTGTGTCCCGCTGTGTATTCCCCTCTTTGTCCAGCTTTGTCCCCTCTGTGTCTTGCTGTGTCCCACGCACTGTCCCCCACTGTGTTCCCCCACTCTATCCCCGCTTTGTCCTCCGCTGTGTCCAGGCTGTGTTCCCCTGTGTCCCTGCTGTGTCGCGCTGTGTCTCCCACTGTGTCCCTCTGTGTCCCCCGCTGTGTCCTGCTGTGTCCCGCTGAATCCCCCGCTGTGTCCCCGCTGTGTCCACCTCTGTGTCCCCGCTGTGTCGTGCTGTGTCCAGCTGTGTCCCCCGCTGTGTCCTCGCTGTGTCCCGCTATGTCCCCGTTGTGTCCCCTCTTTGTCCCCCGCTGTGACCCCGCTCTGTGCCCAGTGTGTCCCCTGCGGTGCCCTGCTGTGTCCCCGCTGTGTTCCCCGCTGTGTCCCCCGATGTGTCCGGCTGTGTCCCCCGCTATGTCCCACTGTATATCGCTGTGTCCGCCACTGTGTCCCGCTGTGTCCCCTCTGTGTCCCCTGCTGTGTTTTGCTGTGTCCCCCGCTGTGTCCCGCTGAGTCCCGCTGTGTCCCCCTCTGTGTCCCCGCTCTGTCCCGCTGTGTCTCCGCTGTATCCCCGCTTTGTCCCTGCTGTGTCCCGCTGTGTCCTCACTTGTCCCCTGCTGTGTCCCGCTGTGTCCCCTGCTGTGTCCCCCGTTGTGTCCCGCTGTGTCCCCGTTGTCCTCCGGTGTGTCCCTTCTGTCCCCCGCTGTGTCCCCCACTGTGTGTCCCGCTGTGTCCCGCTGTGTCATACTGTGTTCCCGCTTTGTTCCCCTCTGTGTCCCCGCTGTGTCCCTGGCTGTGACACCGCTGTGTCCCCGTTTTGTCCCCGCTGTGTTCCACGCTGTGTCCTGCTGTGTCTCTGCTGTGTCTCCGCTGTATCCCCGATGTGTCCCGCTGTGTCCCGGTGTGTCCCATTGTATCCCTGCTGTGTCCCGCTGTGTCCCGCTGTGTTTCCTACTGTGTCCCACTGTTTCCCCCGTTGTGGCCCTGTTGAGTCCCGCTGTGTCCCCCCTGTGTCACTGCTGTGTCCCCGCTGTGACCCTGCTGTGTCCCCGCTGTGTCCCCCGCTGTGTCCCCATTGTACCCAGGTGTTTCCCCGCTGTGGACCCGCTGTGTCCCGCTGTATCCCCGCTATGTCCCGCTGTGTCACTGCTGTGCCCCACATTATGTCCCCCGCTGTGTCCCCACTGTGTCCCCTGTGTCCCTGCTGTTTCCTGCTGTTTCCCCTGCTATGTGTCCCGGTGTGTCCCCGCTGTCCCCTGCTGTGTCTCCCGCTGTGTTCCGCTGTGTCCCGCTGAGTCCTTGCTGTGTCCTGCTGTGTCCAGGTGTGTCCCCCGCTGTGTCCCGCTGTGTCCCTGCTGTGTCCCGCTGTGTCCCCGCAGTTTCCCGCTCTTTCCCCGCTGTGTCCCTCGTTGTGTCCCTCTGTGTCCCCGCTGTGTCCCGCTGTGTCCCCACTGTGTCTCCCTATGCCCTGCTGTGTCCCGCTGTGTCCCCTCTGTGTCCCCGCTGTGTCCCACGCTGTGTCCCTGCTGTGTCACCGCTCTGTCCCGCTGTGTCCCCCGCTGTGTCCCCCACTGTGTCCCCGGTGTGTCCCGTTGTGTCCCGCTGTGTCCCCTGCTGTGTTGCTGCTGTGTCACCGCTCTGTCCCGCTGTGTCCCCCACTATGTCCGGCTGTGTCCCTGCTGTGTCCCGCTGTGTCCCCGCTGTGTCCCTCTGTGTCCCCGCTGTGTCCCGCTGTGTCCCCCGCTGTGTCCCCCGCTGTGTCCCGGCTGTGTCCTCGCTGTGTCCTCGCTGTGTCCCGCTGTGTCCCCCGCTGTGTCCCCGGCTGTGTCTCCAGATGTGTCCCGCTGTTATCCCCACTGTGTCCTGCTGTGTCCCCTGCTGTGTCCTGCTGTGACATGCTGTTTCACCCGCTTTTTCCCCGCTGTGTCCCCGCTGTGTCCCGCTGTGTCCCGCTGTGTCCCCGCTGTGTCCCCGCTGTGTCCCGCTGTGTACCCCGCTGTGTCCCGTTGTGTCCCATTGAATCCCTACTGTGTCCTGCTGTGTACCGCATTGTCCTCGCTCTGTACCCGCTGTGTTCCACTGTGTCCCCGTTTTATCCTGCTGTGTCACGCTGTGTTACGCTGTTTTCCCCGCTGTGTCCCACTGTTTCCTCCACTATGTCCCGCTCTGTTTCTCGCTGTGTCCCCCACTGTGTCCCGCTGTGTCCTGCTGTGTCCCACTGTGTCCCGCTGTGTACCCGCGCTGTGTCCAGCTGTGTCCCCGCTGTGTCCTGCTGGGACAGCTGTGTCCCGCTGTGTCCTGCTGTGTCCCGCTGTGTCCCACTGTGTCTCGCTGTGTCCTCGCTGTGTCCCCACAGTGTCCCGCTGTGTACCCCGTAGTGTCCAGCTTTGTCCCCGCTGTGTCCCGCTGTGTCCCGCTGTGTCCTCGCTGTTTCCCCGCTGTGTCCCGCTGTGTCCCCGTTGTCGCCCGCTGTGTCCCCAATGTCCCCCGCTTTGTCACGCTGTGTCCCCGCTGTGTCCCCCGCTGAGTTTCCGCTGTGTCCCGCTATGTCCCCGGCTGTGTCCCGCTATGTCCCACTCTGTCCCGCTGTGTCCCCGCTGTGTCCCGCTGTGTCCCCGCTGTGTCCCCGCTATGTCCCCCACTGTGTCCTGCTGTGTCCCCCTGTGTCTGCTGATGTGTCCCGCTGTGTCCCCCAATGTGTCCTGCTGTGTCCCCCGCTGTGTCCCGCCATGACATGCTGTGTCCCCCGCTCTGTCCCCGCTGTGTCCCCGCT
The DNA here is from genome assembly GCF_000151885.1 of Dipodomys ordii. Taxonomy (NCBI): domain Eukaryota; kingdom Metazoa; phylum Chordata; class Mammalia; order Rodentia; family Heteromyidae; genus Dipodomys; species Dipodomys ordii. Next base: position 6,096 of record NW_012287841.1, read on the forward strand.
GTGTCCCGCTGTGTCCCGCTGTGTCCTGCTGTGTCCCGTTGTGTCCCCGCTGTGTCCAGCTGTGTACCCCGCTGTGTCCCGTTGGGTCCCATTGTATCCCCGCTGTGTCCCCCTGTGTCCCCGCTGTGTCCCCGCTTTGTCCCTGTTGTGGCCCGCTGTGTCCCCGCTGTGTCCCACTGTGTCCCGCTGTGTCCCCGCTGTGTCCCCCGCTGTGTCCCTCGCTGTGTCCTGCTGTGTCCCCCGCTGTGCCCCGCTGTGTCCCGCTGT
>NW_012287842.1:0-1470 GCF_000151885.1 Dipodomys ordii
CTTTGTCCTCGCTGGGTCCCCCGCTGTGTCCCGCTGTGTCCCCAGCTGTGTCCCGCTCAGTCCCGCTGTGTCCCCGCTGTGTCCCGCTGTGTCCCCGCTGTGTGCCCGCTGTGTCCCGCTGTGTACCCAGCTTTGTCCAGCTGTGTCACCGCGGTGTCCCGCTGTGTCCCTTCTCTGTCTGTGCTGTGTCCCGCTTTCTCCCCGGCTTTGTTCCGCTGTGTCTCGCTGTGTCCCACGCTCTGTCCTTCACTGTGTCCCGCAGTGTCCCCCGCTGTTTCCCGTTGTGTCCCCTGCCTTGTCCCCGCTGTGTCACCGCTGTGTCCGGCTGTGCCCCCACTGTGTCCCGTTGTGTAAACAGATGTGTACTACGCTGTGTAATGCTGTGTCCCCGCTGTATCGACGCTGTGTCCCACTGTGGCCCGCTGTGTCCTCGCTGTGTTCCCCGCTGTCTCCCGCCCTGTCCCTCGCTGTGTCTCACGCTTTGTCCCCGCTGTGTCCCACTGTGTCCCGCTGTGTCCGGCTGTGCCCCCACTGTGTCCCGCTGTGTCCGGCTGTGCCCCCACTGTGTCCCGTTGTGTCCACAGCTGAGTACCACGCTGTGTAACGCTGTGTGCCTGCTGTATCGACGCTGTGTCCCGCTGGGTCCCGCTGTGTCCTCGCTGTGTTCCCCGCTGTGTCCCGCTGTGTCACCCGCTGTGTCCTCGCTGTGTCCCCCGCTGTGTCCTGCTGTGTCCTCGCTGTGTCCCCCGCTGGGTCCCGGTGGGTCCTGCTGTGTCCTCGCTGTGTCCACCGCTGTGTCCCGTTGTGTCCCCAGCTGTGTCCCCCGCTATGTCCCGATGTGTCTACTGCTGTGTCCATGCTATGTCTTGCTGTGTCGCGCTGTGTCCCCCGCTGTGTCCGCTGCTTTGTCCTGCTGTTTTCCCCGCTGTGTCACCAATGTGTCCTGCTGTGTCCTCGCTGTGTCCCGCTGTGTCTCGCTGTGCCCCCACTCTGTCCCGTTGTGTCCACAGCTGGGTACCACGCTGTGTAACCCTGTGTCCCCGCTGTATCGACGCTGTGTCCTGCTGGGTGCCGTTGTGTCCTCGCTGTTTTCCCCGCTGTATCCCGATGTGTCCCCCGCTGTGTCCTCGCTGTGTCCCGCTGTGTCCCAGCAGTATCAACGCTGGGTCCCGCTGGGTCCCGCTGTGTCCTCCCTGTGTCCCACGCTGTGTCCGCCACTGTGTCCTGCTGTGTCTACTGCTTTGTCCCCGCTGTGTCCCGCTGTGTCCCGCTGTGTCCACGCTGTGTCCCCACGCTGTGTTCTGCTGAGGCCTTACATATTATCCCCTCAGTTTCCCGCTGTGTACCCCTCTGTGTCCCCCCGCTGTGGCCCCCGCATGAGTCCCTGCTGTGTCCCCCGCTGTGTCCAGCTGGGTACCATGGAGACTGCTGAGTCCCACGTTTAATACCCCTTGTGTCACATATGTCCTC
>NW_012287843.1:0-2824 GCF_000151885.1 Dipodomys ordii
CGCTGAGTCCCGCTGTGTCCCCGCTGTGTCCCGCTGTGTCCCCCATGTGTCCTGCGCTGTGTCCCAGTGTGTCCCGCTGTGTCCCCCACTGTTTCCCCTGCTGTGTCCGGCTGTGTCCCCCGCTGTGCCCCGCTGTGTCCACTGCTGTGTCCCCGCTGTGTCCCACTTTTTCCCCGGCTGTGTCCCGCTGTGTCCTCACTGTGTCCCCCGCTGTGTCCCAATGTGTCCTCTCTGTGTCCCCTGCTGTGTCCCGCTGTGTCCCCGGCTTTGTCCCGCTGTGTCCCACTGTGTCCCCACTGTGTCCTGCAGTGTTCCGCTGTGTCCCGTAGTGTCCCCGGTGTGACCGCTGTGTCCCGCTGTGTACCCCGCTGTGTCCAACTGTGCCCCGCTCTGTCCCGCTGTGGCCCTTCTCTGTCTACGCTGTCCCCCGCTGTGTCCCCCACTGTGTCCCGCTGTGTCCCGTGGTTTCCCACTTTGTCCCCCGCTCTGTCCCCCGCTGTGTCCTCCGCTGAGTCCCCTCTGTATCGACGCTGTGTCCCGCTGTGTCCTCGCTGTGTTCCCCGCTGTGTCCCGCTGTGTCCCCCGCTGTGTCCCACGCTATGTCCTCGCTGGGTCCCTCGCTGTGGCCCGCTGTGTCCCCCGCTGTGTCCCGCTGTGTCCGACTGTGTCCCACTCTGTCCCCACTGTGTCCCGCTGTGTCCCGCTGTGTCCCCTCTGTGTGCCCGCTGTGTCCCGCTGTGTACCCCGCTGTGTCCAGCTGTGTCACCGCTGTGTCCCGCTGTGGCCCTTCTCTGTCTCCGCTGTGTCCCGCTGTGTCCCCCGCTTTGTCCCGCTGTGTCCCGCTGTGTCCCCCGTTTTGTCCTGCTGTGTCCCCGCAGTGTCCCGCTGTGTCCCACTGTGTCACACTGTGTCCCGTGGTGTCCCCGCTGTGTCCTGCTGTGTCCCGCTGTTTCCCCCGCTTTGTCCCCCGCTATGTCCTGCTGTGTCCCCCACTGTGTCCCGCTCTGTCCTTGCTGTGTCCCCCACTGTGTCCCCCGCTGAGTCCCCGCTGTGTCACCTCTGTGTCCCTCTGTTTCGTCGCTGTGTCCCCTGCTGTCTCCGTCTATGTCCCCCGCTGTGTCTCATGCTTTGTCCCTACTGTGTCCCACTGTGTCCCGCTGAGTCCGGCTGTGCCCCCACTGTGTCCCGTTGTGTCCACAGCTATGTACCACGCCTTGTAACGCTGTGTCCCCGCTGTATCGACTCTGTGTCCCGCTGTGTCCCGCTGTGTCCTCGATCTGTTCCCCGCTGGGTCCCGCTGGGTCCCCCGCTGTGTTCCCCGCTGTGTTCTCACTGTGTCCCCTGCTGTGTCCCGCTGTGTCCTCACTGGGTCCACCACTGTGTCCCGCTGTGTGCCCCGCTGTATCGCGCTGTGTCCGGCTGTGTCCCGCTCTTTCCCCGCTGTGTCCCTCTGTGTCCCCGCTGTGTGCCTGCTGTGTCCCGCTGTGTCTCCCCCCATTTGTCTCACTGTGTCCCATTGTGTCCCTGCTGTGTCCCGCTGTGTCACACTGTGTCCCCGCTGTGTGCCTGCTGTGTCCCGCTGTGTACCCCTCTGTGTCCAGCTGTGTCACTGCTGTGTCTCGCTGTGGCCACTCTCTGTCTCCACTGTCCCCCACTGTGTGCCCCGCTGTGGCCCGCTGTGGCCCGCTGTGTCCCCCGCTTTGTCCTGCTGTGTCCCGCAGTGTCGCCGCTGTGTCCCGCTGTGTAACACTGTGTCCCATGGTGTCCCACTTTGTCCCACAATGTGTCCACCGCTGAGTACCCTCTGTGACGCCGCTGTGTCCCACTGTGTCCTCGCTGTGTCCCCCGCTGTGTCCCGCTGTGTCCTCCCTGTGTCCCCCGCTGAGTCCCGCTGTGTCCTCGCTGAGTTCCCCGCTGTGTCCAGCTGTTTCCCCCACTGTGTCCCCCACTGTGTCCTCACTGTGTCCCCCGCTGTGTCCCGCTGTGTCCCCCTGTGTCCTTGCTATGTCCCCAACTGAGTCCCGCTTTGTAAACCGCAAAGTCCCGAAGTAACCCGACGAACACGCTGAATCACCCCTGAGTCACGAAAGTCCCCATTAAATCCAACTGTTACTTCAATTACACGTAGTGTCCCGCTGTACCCACTGTATCACGAGGTGTCCAGATTAATACACCGCTAGTACCTGGTGAGTCTCGCTGTGTCCCCCACTGAGACCCCACTGTGTCCTCTCTGTGTCCCCCGCTGTGTCCTGCTCTGTTCCCCACTGTGTCTCCCTTTTTTTCCCTGCTGTGGCCGCTGTGTCCCGCTGTGTCCCGCTGTGTCCCCCACTGTGTCCCGTTGTGTCAACAGCTGTGTACCCCGCTGTGTCCTGCTGTGTCTCTGCTGTATCGATGCTGTGTCCCGCTGGGTCCTGCTGTGTCTCTCTCTGTGTTCCCCACTGTGTCCTGCTGTGTCCCCCGCTGTGTCCCTCGCTGTGTCCCCCGCTGTGTCCCGCTGTGTCCCCCGCTGTGTCCTTGCTGTGTTCCCGCTGGGTCCCTCTCTGTCCCGCAGTGTCCCCTGCTGAGTCCCGTTGTGTCACCGCTGTGTCCCGCTGTGTCCCCGCTCTATCGACGTTGTGTCCCGCTGGGTCCCGCTGTGTCCTCTCTTTGTTCCCCGCTGTGTCCCGCTGTGTCCCGCACTGTGTCTCTCGCTGTGTCCCGCTGTGTCCCCGGCTGTGTCCGGCTGTGTCCCGCAGTGTCCCCAGCTGTGTCCCGCTGTGTCACCGCTGTGTCCCCGCTTTGTCCTCGCTGTGTCCCCCGCTTTGTCCCGCTTTGTGCCTGATGA
>NW_012287844.1:0-8645 GCF_000151885.1 Dipodomys ordii
TCAGTCCCGCTGTGTACCCCACTGTGTCCAGCAGTGTCCCCGCTGTGTCCCGCTTTGTCCCCTCTCTGTCCCCTGCTGTCCCCCGCTGTGTCCCCCGCTGTGTTCCCACTGTGTGCCGCTGTGTCACCCGTTTTGTCCCGCTGGGCCCCTGCAGTGTCCCCGCTGTGTCCTACTGTGTCACACTGTGTCCCGTATTGTCCTGCTTTGGCCCCCGCTGTGACCTCGCTGTGTTTCTCGCTGTGTCCCGCTGTGTACCCTTCTGTGTCTCCTGCTTTTTCCCACTGTGTACCCCGCTGTGTCCAGCTGTGTCCTCGCTGTGTCCCCCGCTGTCTCCTGCTTTGTTCCACGCTGTGTCCCGCTGTGACCCGCTGTGTCCTCGCTGTGTCCCCCGCTGTGTCCCGCTGTGTACCCGCTGTGTCCACTGCTGTGTCCCGCTGTGTACCCCGCTGTGCCCCGCTATGTCCCTGCAGTGTCCACACTGTGTCCCGCTGTGTCCAACTGTGTCCCGTGGTGTTCCAATTTGTCTCCCGCTGTGTCCCCTGGTGAGTCCCCGCTGTGTCCCGCTGTGTCCCCTACTGGTTCCCGCTGTGTCTACTGCTGTGTCCCCGCTGTGTCCCGCTGTGTCCTCGCTGTGTCCCACGCTGTGTTCCGCTGGGTCCTCGCTGTGTCCCGCGATGTGTCCCGTTGTGTTCCCAGCTGTGTCCCCGCTCTGTCCAGCTGTGTTTCCGCTGTGTCCCTGCTGTGTCCCCACTGTGTCCTGCTGTATACTGCTGTGTCCACCGCTGAGTCCCGCTGTGTCCCCGCTGTGTCCCGCTGTGTCCCCCATGTGTCCCGCGCTGTGTCCCGCTGTGTCCCCCACTGTTTCCCCTGCTGTGTCCGGCTGTGTCCCCCGCTGTGTCCCGCTGTGTCCACTGCTATGTCCCCGCTATGTCCCACTTTTTCCCCGGCTGTGTCATGCTGTGTCCTCACTGTGTCCCCCGCTGTGTCCCAATGTGTCCTCTCTGTGTACCCTGCTGTGTCCCGCTGTGTCCCCCGCTTTGTCCCGCTGTGTCCCACTGTGTCCCCACTGTTTCCCCACTGTGTCCCACTGTGTCCCGCTGTGTCCCGTTGTGTCCCCCGTGTGCCCGCTGTGTCCCGCTGTCTACCCCGCTGTGTCCAACTGTGTCCCCCTGTCCCGCTGTGGCCCTTCTCTGTCTACGCTGTCCCCCGCTGTGTCCCCCGCTGTGTCCCGCTGTGTCCCCCGCTTAATCCTGCTGTGTCCCCGCAGTGCCCCGCTGTGTCCCGCTGTGTCCCACTGTGTCCCGTTGTGTACCACTTTGTCCCCCGCTGTGTCCCCCACTGTGTCCTCTGCTGAGTCCCCTCTGTATCGACGCTGTGTCCCGCTGTGTCCCGCTGTGTCCTCTCTGTGTTCCCCGGTGTGTCCCACTGTGTCCCCCGCTGTGTCCCCCGCTATGTCCTCGCTGGGTCCCCCGCTGTGGCCCGCTGTGTCCTCCGCTGTGTCCTGCTGTGTCCGACTGTGTCCCGCTCTGTCCCCGCTGTGTCCCGCTGTGTCCCGCTGTGTCCCCTCTTTGTGCCCGCTGTGTCCCGCTGTGTACCCCGCTGTGTCCAGCTGTGTCACCGCTGTGTCCCGCTGTGGCCCTTCTCTGTCTCCGCTGTGTCCCGCTGTGTTCCCCGCTTTGTCCCCCTGTGTCCCGCTGTGTCCCCCGTTTTGTCCTGCTGTGTCCCCGCAGTGTCCCGCTGTGTCCCACTGTGTCACACTGTGTCCCGTGGTGTACCCGCTGTGTCCCGCTGTGTCCCGCTGTTTCCCCCGCTGTGTCCCCCGCTATGTCTTGCTGTGTCCCCCACTGTGTCCCGCTCTGTCCTTGCTGTGTCCCCCGCTGAGTCCCCGCTGTGTCACCGCTGTGTCCCGCTGTTTAAACGCTGTGTCCCCTGCTGTTTCCGTCTCTGTCCCCCGCTGTGTCTCACGCTTTGTCCCTGCTGTGTCCCACTGTGTCCCGCTGAGTCCGGCTGTGCCCCCACTGTTTCACGTTGTGTCCACAGCTATGTACCACGCCTTGTAACGCTGTGTCCCCGCTGTATCGACTCTGTGTCCCGCTGTGTCCCGCTGTGTCCTTGATCTGTTCCCCGCTGGGTCCCGCTGTGTCCCCCGCTGTGTCCCCCGCTGTGTCCTCGCTGTGTCCCCTGCCGTGTCCCGCTGTGTCCTCACTGGGTCCACCACTGTGTCCCGCTGTGTCCCCCGCTGTGTCGCGCTGTGTCCGGCTGTGTCCCGCTCTGTCCCTGCTGTGTCCCTCTGTGTCCCCGCCGTGTGCCTGCTGTGTCCCGCTGTGTCTCCCGCTTTGTCCCACTGTGTCCCATTGTGTCCCTGCTGTGTCCCGCTGTGTCCCGCTGTGTCCCCGCTGTGTGCCCGCTGTGTCCCGCTGTGTACCCCGCTGTGTCCAGCTGTGTCACCGCTGTGTCTCGTTGTGGCCACTCTCTGTCTCCACTGTCCCCCGCTGTGTGCCCCACTGTGGCCCGCTGTGGCCCGCTGTGTCCCCCGCTTTGTCCTGCTGTGTCCCGCAGTGTCGCCGCTGTGTCCCGCTGTGTAACAATGTGTCGCCTGGTGTCCCACTTTGTCCCACAATGTGTCCACCGCTGAGTACCCTCTTTGTCGCCGCTGTGTCCCACTGTGTCCTCGCTGAGTCCCCCGCTGTGTCCCGCTGTGTCCTCCCTGTGTCCCCTGCTGTGTCCCGCTGTGTCCTCGCTGTGTTCCCCGCTGTGTCCAGCTGTTTCCCCCACTGTGTCCCCCACTGTGTCCTCGCTGTGTCCCCCGCTGTGTCCCACTGTGTCCCGCTGTGTCCTCGCTTTGTCCCCCTCTGTGTCCCGCTGTGTCCCCCGCCGTGTCCCGCTGTGTCCCGCTGTGTCCCGCTGCGTCCCCCCTGTGTCCCGCTGTGTCCCGCTTTGTCCCCCACTGTGTCCCGCAGTGACCACGTTGTGTCCCGTTGTGTCCCACTGTGTCCCACTGTGTCCCGCTTTGTCCCCCGCTGTGTCCCCGGCTGAGTCTTGCTGTGTCCCCACTGTGTCCTCTCTGTGTCCCCCGCTGTGTCCTGCTCTGTTCCCCACTGTGTCTCCCTTTTTTTCCCTGCTGTGGCCGCTGTGTCCCGCTGTGTCCCGCTGTGTCCCCCACTGTGTCCCGTTGTGTCAACAGCTGTGTACCCCGCTGTGTCCTGCTGTGTCTCTGCTGTATCGATGCTGTGTCCCGCTGGGTCCTGCTGTGTCTCTCTCTGTGTTCCCCACTGTGTCCTGCTGTGTCCCCCGCTGTGTCCCTCGCTGTGTCCCCCGCTGTGTCCCGCTGTGTCCCCCGCTGTGTCCTTGCTGTGTTCCCGCTGGGTCCCTCTCTGTCCCGCAGTGTCCCCTGCTGAGTCCCGTTGTGTCACCGCTGTGTCCCGCTGTGTCCCCGCTCTATCGACGTTGTGTCCCGCTGGGTCCCGCTGTGTCCTCTCTTTGTTCCCCGCTGTGTCCCGCTGTGTCCCGCACTGTGTCTCTCGCTGTGTCCCGCTGTGTCCCCGGCTGTGTCCGGCTGTGTCCCGCAGTGTCCCCAGCTGTGTCCCGCTGTGTCACCGCTGTGTCCCGCTTTGTCCTCGCTGTGTCCCCCGCTTTGTCCCGCTTTGTGCCTGCTGTGTACCCCGCTGTGTCCCTCTGTGTCCCCTGCTGTGTCCTGCTGTGTCCCCTGCTGTGTCCCCACTGTGTCACGCTGTGTTACGCTGTGTCCGGCTGTGTCCTTGCTCTGTCTCCCTCAGTGTCCAGCTGTGTCCTCCCTGTGTCCACCGCTGTGTCCCGCTGAGTCCCCTGTTGTGTCCCGCTGTGTCCTGCTGTGTCACGCTCTGTCCCCTCTGTGTCCCTCTGTGTCCAGCTCTGTCCCCGTTGTGTGTCCGCTGTGCCCCGCTGTGTACCCTTCTGTGTCCAGCTGTGTCCACTCTGTGTCCCGCTGTGTCCCTTCTCTGTCCCCCGCTGTCCACCGCTGTGTCCCCCGGCTGTGTCCCACAGTGTCCCCGCTGTGTCCCGCTGTGTCCTACTGTGTCCCGTGGTGTCCAGCTTTTTCCCCTCTATGTCCTCTGCTGAGTCGCCTCTGTGTCCCTGCTGTGTCCAGCTGTGTCCTCGCTGTGTCCTCCGCTGTCTCCCGCTTTGTCCCACGCTGTGTCCTACTGTGTCCCACTGTGTCCCTGCTGTGTCCCCTGCTGTGTCCCGCTGTGTCCCTGCTATGTCCCCCGCTGTGTCCTGCTGGGTCCCGCTGTGTCCCCGCTGTGTCCCTGCTGTGTCCAGCTGTGTCCCCCGCTGTGTCCCGCTGGGTCCCGCTGTGTCTCCCGCTGTGTCCTGCTGTGTCCCCGCAGGTTCACCGCTGTTTCACACTGTGTCCTGCTGTGTTCCGTGGTGTCCCGCTTTGTCCCCCGCTGTGTCCCGCTGTGTCCACTGCTGGGTCCCCGCTGGGTCCCGCTGTGTCCTCGCTCTTTCCCATGCTGTGTTCCCCTGTGTCCTCCCTGTGTCCCCCGCTGTGTCCAGCTGTGTCCCCCGCTGTGCCCCGCAGTGTCCCGCTGTGTCCCGCTGTGTCCTCGCTGTGTCCCACTGTGTCCCCGCTGTTTCCCCGCTGGGTCCTGCTGTGTCCCGCTGGGTCCCGCTGGGTCCCGCTGGGTCCCGCACTGTGTCCCGTTGTGTCCCCGCTGTATCGTCGCTGTGTCCCGCTGGGTCCTGCTGTGTCTCTCTCTGTGTTCCCCACTGTATCCCGCTGTGTCTCTCGCTGTGTCCCACTGTGTCCCCGGCTGTGTTCGGCTGTGTTCCGCTGTGTCCCCCGCTGTGTCCTTGCTGTGTCCCCGCTGTGTCCCGCTGTGTCCCGCAGTGTCCCCAGCTGTTTCCCGCTGTGTCACCGCTGAGTCCCGCTTTGTCCTCGCTGTGTCCCCCGCTGTGTCCCGCTTTGTGCCTGCTGTGTACCCCGCTGTGTCCCTCTGTGTCCCCCGCTGTGTCCCGCTGTGTCCCCTGCTGTGTCCCCACTGTGTCATGCTGTGTTTCGCTGTGTCCGGCTGTGTCCTCGCTCTGTCTCCCTCAGTGAACAGCTGTGTCTTCCCTGTGTCCCCCGCTGTGTCCCGCTGAGTCCCCTGCTGTGTCCCGCTGTGTCCCGCTGTGTCACGCTCTGTCCCCTCTGTGTCCCTCTGTTTCCAGCTCTGTCCCTGTTGTGTGTCCGCTGTGCCCCGCTGTGTACCCTTCTGTGTCCAGCTGTGTCCCCTCTGTGTCCCGCTGTGTCCCTTCTCTTTCCCAAGCTGTCCACCGCTGTGTCCCCCGGCTGTGTCCCGCAGTGTCCCCGCTGTGTCCCGCTGTGTCCTACTGTGTTCCGTGGTGTCCCGCTTTTTCCCCTCTATGTCCCCTGCTGAGTCCCCTCTGTGTCCCCGCTGTGTCCAGCTGTATCCTCGCTGTGTCCTCCACTGTCTCCCGCTTTGTCCCACGCTGTGTCCTACTGTGTCCAACTGTGTCCCTTCTGTGTCCCCCGCTGTGTCCCGCTGTGTCCCGCTGTGTCCCTGCTGTGTCCTGCTGGGTCCCGCTGGGTCCCTGCTGTGTCCCCCGCTGTGTGCTGCTGTGTCCCGCTGTGTCCTGCTGGGTCCCGCTGGGTCCCCGCTGTGTCCCCGCTGTGTCCCGCGGTGTCCCCCGCTGTGTCCCGCTGTGTCCCCGCAGGTTCACCGCTGTTTCACGCTGTGTCCCGCTGTGTTCCGTGGTGTCCCGCTTTGTCCCCCGCTGTGGCCCCCCCTGAGCCACCTTTGTGTCCCCGCTGTGTCCCGCTGTGTCCTCGCTGTGTCCGCCTCTGTCTCCCGCTCTGTCCACCGCTGTGTCTCACGCTTTGTCCCCGCTGGGTCCCGCTGTGTCCCGCTCTGTTCCCCACTGTGTCCCCCGCTGAGTCCTCTATGTGTCGCCGCTGTGTCCCGCTGTGTCCTGGCTGTGTCCCCTGCTATCTCCCGCTTTGTCCCACGCTGTGTCCCGCTGTGTCCCGCTGTGTCCTCGCTGTGTCCCCCGCTGTGTCCTGCTTTGTTCCCGCTATGTCCCAAGCTGTGTCCCGCTGTGTGCCACGCTGTGTCCTGCCGGGTCCCACTGTGTCCCCGCTGTGTCCCCGCTGTGTCCTCATTGTGTTCCCCGCTGTGTCCCGCTGTGTCCCCGGCAGTGTCCCGCTGTGTCTACTGCTGTGTCCCGACTGTGTCCCTCTGTGTCTCGCTGTGTCCCGCTGTGTCCTCGCTGTTTCCCACGCTGTGTTCTGCTTTGTCCTCGCTGTGTCCCCCGCTGTGTCCCGTTGTGTCCCCAGCTGTGTACCCCACTGTGTCCCGCTGTGTCCCCACTGTATCGAAGCTGTGTCCCACTTGGTCCCGCTGTGTCCTCGCTGTGTTCCCCGCAGTGTCCCGCTGTTTACTCCTCTGTGTCCCCCGCTGTGTCCCGCTGTGTACTGCTGTGTCCCCCGCTGAGTCCCGCTCTGTCCCCGTTGTGTCCCAATGTGTCCTCGCTGTGTCCCGCGCTGGGTCCAGCTGTGTCTCCCCTGTGTCCCCCGCTGTGTCCCGCTGTGTCCGGCTGTGTCCCCCGCTGTGTCCCCCGCTGTGTCCCCCTCAGTGTCAGTGCTGTGTCCCGCTGTGTCCTCGCTGTGTCCCGCTGTGTCTCACTGTGCCCCCACTGTGTCCCGTTGTGTTCACAGCTGTGTACCACGCTGTGTAACGCTGTGTCCCCGCTGTATCGACGCTGTGTACCGCTGGGTCCCGCTGTGTCCTCGCTGTGTTCCCCGCTGTTTCCCGCTGTGTTCCCCACTGTGTCCCCCGCTGTGTCCCTATGTGTCCCACGCTTTGTCCCCCTGTGTCCCCGCAGTTTCCCCGCTGTGTCCCAATGTTTCCCACTGTGTTCTGTGGTGTCCCGCTTTGTCCCCCGCTGTGTCCCCCGGTGAGTCGCCGCTGTGTCCCCGCTTTGTCCCGCTGAGTCCTCCATGTGTCCCCCGCTGTGTCCCGCTGTGTCCCCCGCTGTGTCCCACTGTGTCCACTGCTGGGACCCGGCTGTGTCCCGCTGTGTCCCGCTGTGTCCCGCTGTGTCCTCACTGTGTCCCACTCTGTGTTCCGCTGTGTCCTTGCTTTCTCCCCCGCTGTGTCCTGCTGTGTCCCCCGCTGTGCCCTGCAGTGTCCCGCTCTGTCCCGCTGTGTCCTCGCTATGTCACGCTGTGTCCCGCTGTGTCCCCCACTGTTTCCCCTGCTGTGTCCGGCTGTGTCCCCCACTGTGTCCCGCTCTGTCCCCCTCTGTGTCCCGCTGTGTCCCCCGCTGTGTCCCACTGTGTCCCCGCAGTGTCACTGCTGTTTACTGCTGTGTCCCGCTGTGTCCCGTGGTGTCCCTCTTTGTCTCCCGCTGTGTCCCCCGCTGTGTCCCGCTGTGTCCGACTGTGTCCCGCTCTGTCCCCGCTGTGTCCCGCTGTGTCCCGCTGTGTCCCCTTGTGTGCCCGCTGTGTCCCGCTGTGTCCCCCGCTTTGTCCTGCTGTGTCCCCGCAGTGTCTCGCTGTGTCCCACTGTGTCACACTGTGTCCCGTGGTGTCCCTCTTTGTCCCCCGCTGTGTCCACCGCTGAGTCCCCTCTTTGTGGCCACTGTGTCCTACTGTGTCCTCGCTGTGTCCCCCGCTGTCTCCCGCTTTGTCCCCCGCTGTGTCCCCGCTGTGTCACGCTATGTCCTCGCTGTTTCCCCCGCTGTGTCGCGCTGTGTCCCCGCTATGTCCCCAGCTGTGTCCCGCTGTGTCCCGCTGTGTACCCCGCTGTGTCCCGCTATGTTCCCGCAGTGTCCTGCTGTGTCCCGCTCTATCCTCGCTGTGTCCCCCGCTGTGTCCCGTTGTGACCCCAGCTATGTACCTCGCTGTGTCCCGCTGTGTCCACGCTGTATCGACGCTGGGTCCCACTGGGTCCGCTGTGTCCTCCCTGTGTCCCCAGCTATGTCCCGCCGTGTCTGCCACTGTGTCCCGCTGTGTCTACTGCTTTGTCCCCGCTGTGTCCCGCTGTGTCCTCGCTTTGTCCCCCGCTGTCTCCCGCTTTGTCCCCCGCTGAGTTCCGCTGTGTCACGCTGTGTCTCCCCTGTGTCCCCCGCTGTATCCCGCTGTGTCCCCGCTATGTCCCCAGCTGTGTCCCGCTGTGTTCCGCTGTGTCCCCCGCTGTGTCTCGTTATGTTCCCGCAGTGTCCCGCTGTGTCCCGCTGTGTCCTCGCTGTGTCCCGTTGTGTCCCCAGCTGTGTACCTCGCTGTGTCCCGCTGTGTCCCTGCTGTATCGACGCTGGATCCCACTGGGTCCAGCTGTGTCCTCCCTGTGTCCCCAGCTATGTCCCGCCGTGTCCGCCAGTGTGTCCCACTGTGTCTATTGCTTTGTCGCCGCTGTGTCCCGCTGTGTCCTCGCTGTGTCCCACGCTGTGTTCTGCTGTGGCCTCGCTTTTTTCCTCACTGTGTCCCGCTGTGTACCCCTCTGTGTCCCCCGCTGTTTCCCGCTGTGTCCCCCGCTGTGTTCCTGCTGTGTCCCCGCTGTGTCCCGCTGTGTCCCGCTGTGTACTGCTGCGTCACTCGGTGAGTCCCGCTGTGTCCCCGCTGTGTCCCAATGTGTCCTCGCTCTGTCCCCCGCTGTGTACCGCTG
>NW_012287845.1:0-3006 GCF_000151885.1 Dipodomys ordii
CCACTGTGTGCCGTTGTGTCCACAGCTGAGTACCACGCTGTGTAACGCTGTGTGCCCGCTGTATCGACGCTGTGTCCCGCTGGGTCCCGCTGTGTCCTCGCTGTGTTTCCCGCTGTGTCCCCCGCTGGGTCCCGGTGGGTCCTGCTGTGTCCTCGCTGTTTCCACCGCTGTGTCCCGTTGTGTTCCCAGCTGTGTCCCCCGCTATGTCCCGATGTGTCTACTGCTGTGTCCATGCTATGTCTTGCTGTGTCGCGCTGTGTCCCCCGCTGTGTCCGCTGCTGTGTCCTGCTGTTTTCCCCGCTGTGTCACCAATGTGTCCCGCTGTGTCCTCGCTGTGTCCCGCTGTGTCTCGCTGTGCCCCCACTCTGTCCCGTTGTGTCCACAGCTGGGTACCACTCTGTGTAACCCTGTGTCCCCGCTGTATCGACTCTGTGTCCTGCTGGGTCCCGTTGTGTCCTCGCTGTGTTCCCTGCTGTGTCCCTCTGTGTCCCCAGCTGAGTCCCCCGCTGTGTCCCGCTGTGTCCTCGCTGGGTCCCCCGCTGTGTCCCGCTGTGTCCCACGCTGTGTTTCGCTGTGTCCCGCTATGTCCAGCTCGGTCCCTGCTGTGTCCCACTGTGTGCCCGCTGTGTCCCGCTGTGTACTCCGTTGTGTCCAGCTGTATCACCGCTGTGTCTCGCTTTCGCCCCTCTCTGTCTCCGCTGTCCCCTGCTGTGTCCCCCGCTGTGTCCCGCTGTGTGCCGCTGTGTCCCCCACTTTGTCCCGCTGAGTCCCCTCTGTGTCACCGCTGTGTCCCGCTGTGTACCCCGCTGTGTCCCACTATGTTTCCGCAGTTTCCCCGCTGTGTACCGCTCTTTCCCGCTTTGTCCTCTCTGTGTCCCCCGCAGTGTCCCGTTGTGTCCCCAGCTGTGGACCCCGGTGTGTCCCGCTGTGTCCCCGCTGTAACGACGCTGGGTCCCGATGGGTCCCATTATGTCCTCCCTGTGTTCCCCGCTGTGTCCCACTGTGTCCGCCACTGTGTCCCGCTGTGTCTACTGCTTTGTCCCTGCTGTGTCTCGCTGTGTCCCGCTGTGTCCTCGCTGTGTCCCACGCTGTGTTCTGCTGTGGCCTCACTTTTTTCCCCGCTGTGTCCCGCTGTGTACCCCTCTGTGTCCCCCCGCTGTGTCCCGCTGTGTCCCCCACTGTGTCCCTGCTGTGTCCCCGCTGTGTCCGGCTGTGTCCCGCTGTGTACTGCTGTGTCCCCCGCTGAGTCCCGCTGTGTCCCAATGTGTCCTCGCTCTGTCCCCCTCTGTGTACCGCTGTGTCCTTCCTGTGTCCCCCGCTGTGTCCTGCTGTGTCCCGCTCTGTCCTTGCTGTGTCCCCCACTGTGTGCAGCTGTGCCCTCGCTGTGTCCCCCGCTGTGTCTCGCTGTGTCCTATTGTGTCACGCTGTTTCCCTGCTGTGTCCCTGCTGTGTCCCTCTGTGTACCCCGCTGTGTCCAGCTTTGTCCCCGCCGTGTCTCGCTGTGTCCCCCACTGTGTCCCACTGTGTCCCCCGCTGAGTCCCCGCTGTGTCCCCGCTGTGTCCCGCTGTGTCCCGCTGTGTCCTTGCTGTGACCCGCTCTGTCCCCACTGTATCGACGCTGTGTCCCGCTGTGTTCCGCTGTGTCCTCGCCGTGTTCCCCGCTATGTCCCCAGGTGAGTCCCCTCTGTGTCCCCGCTGTATCCCGCTGTGTCCCCCGCTGTGTCCCGCTGTGTCCCCCGCTGTGTCCTGCTGTGTCCCACTGTGTCCTGCTGGGTCCCGCTGTGTCCCCGCTGTGTCCCCGCTGTGTCCCGCTGTGTCCCCCGCTGTGTCCCGCTGTGTCCCCGCAGGTTCACCGCTGTTTCACGCTGTGTCCCGCTGTGTTCCGTGGTGTCCCGCTTTGTCCCCCGCTGTGGCCCCCCCTGAGCCACCTTTGTGTCCCCGCTGTGTCCCGCTGTGTCCTCGCTGTGTCCGCCTCTGTCTCCCGCTCTGTCCACCGCTGTGTCTCACGCTTTGTCCCCTCTGGGTCCCGCTGTGTCCCGTTCTGTTCCCCACTGTGTCCCCCGCTGAGTCCTCTATGTGTCGCCGCTGTGTCCCGCTGTGTCCTGGCTGTGTCCCCTGCTATCTCCCGCTTTGTCCCACGCTGTGTCCCGCTGTGTCCCGCTGTGTCCTCGCTGTGTCCCCCGCTGTGTCCTGCTTTGTTCCCGCTGTGTCCCAAGCTGTGTCCCGCTGTGTGCCCCGCTGTGTCCTGCCGGGTCCCGCTGTGTCCCCGCTGTGTCCCCGCTGTGTCCTCGCTGTGTTCCCCGCTGTGATCCGCTGTGTCCCCCGCTGTGTCCCGCTGTGTCTACTGCTGTGTCCCTACTGTGTCCCTCTGTGTCTCGCTGTGTCCAGCTGTGTCGTCGCTGTTTCCCACGCTGTGTTCTGCTGTGTCCTCCCTGTGTCCCCCGCTGTGTCCCGTTGTGTCCCCAGCTGTGTACCCCACTGTGTCCCGCTGTGTCCCCACTGTATCGACGCTGTGTCCCACTTGGTCCCGCTGTGTCCTCGCTGTGTTCCCCGCAGTGTCCCGCTGTTTACTCCTCTGTGTCCCCCGCTGTGTCCCGCTGTGTCCCGCTGTGTACTGCTGTGTCCCCCGCTGAGTCCCGCTGTGTCCCCGTTGTGTCCCAATGTGTCCTCGCTGTGTCCCGCGCTGGGTCCAGCTGTGTCTCCCCTGTGTCCCCCGCTGTGTCCCGCTGTGTCCGGCTGTGTCCCCCGCTGTGTCCCCCGCTGTGTCCCCCGCAGTGTCAGTGCTGTGTCCCGCTGTGTCCTCGCTGTGTCCCGCTGTGTCTCACTGTGCCCCCACTGTGTCCCGTTGTGTTCACAGCTGTGTACCACGCTGTGTAACGCTGTGTCCCCGCTGTATCGACGCTGTGTACCGCTGGGTCCCACTGTGTCCTCGCTGTGTTCCCCGCTGTGTCCACGCTGTGTTCCCCACTGTGTCCCCCGCTGTGTCCCTATGTGTCCCACGCTTGA
>NW_012287846.1:0-6496 GCF_000151885.1 Dipodomys ordii
GTGTCCTTGCTCTGTCTCCCTCAGTGTCCAGCTGTGTCCTCCCTGTGTCCCCCGCTGTGTCCCGCTGAGTCCCCTGCTGTGTCCCGCTGTGTCGTGCTGTGTCACGCTCTGTCCCCTCTGTGTCCCTCTGTGTCCCTGTTGTGTGTCCGCTGTGCCCCGCTGTGTACCCTTCTGTGTCCAGCTGTGTCCCCTGTGTCCCGCTGTGTCCCTTCTCTGTCCCCCGCTGTCCACCGCTGTGTCCCCCGGCTGTGTCCCGCAGTGTCCCCACTGTGTCCCGCTGTGTCCTACTGTGTCCCGTGGTGTCCCGCTTTTTCCCCTCTATGTCTTCTGCTGAGTCCCCTCTGTGTCCCCGCTGTGTCCCCCGCTGTGTCCCGCTGTGTCCCCCGCTGTGTCCTGCTGTGTCCCGCTGTGTCCTGCTGGGTCCCGCTGTGTCCCCGCTGTGTCCCCGCTATGTCCCACTGTGTCCTGCTGGGTCCCGCTGTGTCCCCGCTGTGTCCCCACTGTGTCCCGCTTTGTCCCCCGCTGTGGCCCCCCCTGAACCACCTTTGTGTCCCCGCTGTGTCCCGCTGTGTCCTCGCTGTGTCCGCCTCTGTCTCCCGCTCTGTCCTCCGCTGTGTCTCACGCTTTGTCCCCGCTGGGTCCCGCTGTGTCCCGCTCTGTTCCCCACTGTGTCCCCCGCTGAGTCCTCTATGTGTCACCGCTGTGTCCCGCTGTGTCCTCGCTGTGTCCCCTGCTATCTCCCGCTTTGTCCCACGCTGTGTCCCGCTGTGTTCTACTGTGTCCTCACTGTGTCCCCCGCTGTGTCCTGCTGTGTTCCCGCTGTGTCCCAAGCTGTGTCCCGCTGTGTGCCACGCTGTGTCCTGCTGGGTCCCGCTGTGTCCCCGCTGTGTCCCCGTTGTGTCCTCGCTGTGTTCCCCGCTGTGTCTCGCTGTGTCCCCCGCTGTGTCCCGCTGTGTCTACTGCTGTGTCCCCACTGTGTCCCTCTGTGTCTCACTGTGTCCCGCTGTGTCCTCGCTGTTTCCCACACTGTGTTCTGCTGGGTGCTCGCTGTGTCCCCCGCTGTGTCCCGCTGTGTCCCCGCTGTATCGACGTTGTATCCCGCTTGTTCCCGCAGTTTCCTCGCTGTGTTCCCCGCTGTGTCCTGCTGTTTACCCCTCTGTGTCCCCTGCTGTGTCCCGCTGTGTCCCGCTGTGTACTGTTGTGTCCCCCGCTGAGTCCCGCTGTATCCCCGCTGTGTCCCAATGTGTCCTCGCTGTGTCCCGTGCTCGGTCCCGCTGTGTCCCCGCTGTGTCCCAATGTGTCCTCGCTGTTTCCCACGCTGTGTTCTGCTGTGTCCTCGTTGTGTCCCCTGCTGTGTCCCGCTGTGTCCCCGCTGTATCGACGCTGTCTCCCGCTTGGTCCCGCTGTGTCCCCCCTGTGTCCCCCGCTATGTCCCACTGTGTCCCGCTGTATCCCCCGCTGTGTCCCTATGTGTCCCATGCTTTGTCCCCCTGTGTCCCCGCAGTTTCCCCGCTGTGTCCCGCTGTTTCCCACTGTGTTCTGTGGTGTCCCGTTTTGTCCCCCGCTGTGTCCCCCGGTGAGTCGCCGCTGTGTCCCCGCTTTGTCCCGCTGAGTCCTCCATGTGTCCCCCGCTGTGTTCCGCTGTGTACCCCGCTGTGTCCCGCTTTGTCCACTGCTGGGACCCGGCTGTGTCCCGCTGTGTCCCGCTGTGTCCTCACTGTGTCCCACTCTGTGTTCCGCTGTGTCCTCGCTTTGTCCCCCGCTGTGTCCCGCTGTGTCCCCCGCTGTGCCCTGCAATGTCCCGCTCTGTCCCGCTGTGTCCTCACTGTGTCACGCTGTGTCCCGCTGTGTCCCCCACTGTTTCCCCTGCTGTGTCCGACTTTGTCCCCCACTGTGTCCCGCTCTGTCCCCCTCTGTGTCCCGCTGTGTCCCCCGCTGTGTCCCACTGTGTCCCCGCAGTGTCACTGCTGTTTCCTGCTGTGTCCCGCTGTGTTCCGTGGTGTCCCTCTTTGTCTCCCGCTGTGTCCCCCGCTGTGTCCCGCTGTGTCCGACTGTGTCCCGCTCTGTCCCCGCTGTGTCCCGCTGTGTCCAGCTGTGTCCCCGCTGTGTGCCCGCTGTGTCCCGCTGTGTCCCCCACTTTGTCCTGCTGTGTCCCCGCAGTGTCCCGCTGTGTCCCACTGTGTCACACTGTGTCCCGTGGTGTCCCTCTTTGTCCCCCGCTGTGTCCACCGCTGAGTCCCCTCTTTGTGGCCGCTGTGTCCTGCTGTGTCCTCGCTGTGTCCCCTGCTGTCTCCCGCTTTGTCCCCCGCTGTGTCCCCGCTGTGTCACGCTATGTCCTTGCTGTTTCCCCCACTGTGTCCCGCTGTGTGCCCACTATGTCCCCAGCTGTGTCCCGCTGTGTCCCGCTGTGTCCCCCGCTGTGTCCCGCTATGTTCCCGCAGTGTCCCGCTGTGTCCCGCTGTGTCCTCACTGTGTCCCCCGCTGTGTCCCGTTGTGTCCCCAGCTGTGTACCTCGCTGTGTCCCGCTGTGTCCCCGCTGTATCGACGCTGGGTCCCACTGGGTCCCGCTGTGTCCTCCCTGTGTCCCCATCTATGTCCCGCCGTGTCTGCCAGTGTGTCCCGCTGTGTCTACTGCTTTGTCGCCGCTGTGTCCCGCTGTGTCCTCGCTGTGTCCCACGCTGTGTTCTGCTGTGGCCTCGCTTTTTTCCTCACTGTGTCCCGCTGTGTACCCCTCTGTGTCCCCCGCTGTTTCCCGCTGTGTCCCCCGCTGTGTTCCTGCTGTGTCCCCGCTGTGTGCCACTGTGTCCCGCTGTGTACTGCTGCGTCACCCGCTGAGTCCCGCTGTGTCCCCGCTGTGTCCCAATGTGTCCTCGCTCTGTCCCCTGCTGTGTACCGCTGTGTCCTTCCTGTGTCCCCCGCTGTGTCCTGCTGTGTCCAGCTGTGTCACCGCTTTGTCTCGCTGTGGCCACTGTCTGTCTCCGCTCTCCCCCACTGTGTGCCCCGCTGTGGCCCGCTGTGTCCAGCTGTGTCCCCCTCTTTGTCCTGCTGTGTCCCGCAGTGTCCCCGCTGTGTCCCACTGTGTAACACTGTGTCCCGTGGTGTCCCACTTTGTCCTACGCTGTGTCCCCCGGTGAGTCCCCTCTGTGTCGCCGCTGTGTCCCCCTGTGTCCTCGCTGTGTCCCAGGCTGTGTCCCGCTGTGTCCCGCTGTGTACCCCGCTGTGTCCTGCTATGTTCCCGCAGTGTCCCCGCTGTGTCCCGCTGTGTCCCGCTGTGTCCTTGCTGTGTCCCCAGCTGTGTACCCCACTGTGTCCCGCTGTGTCCCTGCTGTATCGACGCTGGGTCCCGCTGGGTCCCCCTGTGTCCTCCCTTTGTCCAACGCTGTGTCCCGCTGTGTCTACTGCTGTGTCCCCGCTGTGTCCCGCTGGGTCCAGCTGGGTCCCTGCTGTATCCACGCTGGGTCCCGCTGGGTCCTGGTCTGTCATCCCTGTGTCCCCCGCTGTATACCGCTCTGTCCCCCGCTGTGTCTCTGCTGTGTCCCCGCTGTGTCCCGCTTTGTCCCGCTGTATACTGCTGTGTCCCCCGCTGAATTCCGCTGTCTCCCAATATGTCCCAATGTGTCCTTGCTCTGTCCCCCGCTGTGTCCCCCGCGGTGTCCCGCTGTGTCCCGCTGTGTCCCCGCTGTGTCCCCCGCTATGTCCCGCTGTGTGCCCCGCTGTGTCCCACTGTGTCCTTGCTGTGTCCCATGCTGTGTGCTGCTGTGTCCTTGCTGTGTCCCCCTCTGTGTCGCGCTGTGTCCTGCTGTGTCATGCTGTTTCCCCACTGCGTCCCCGCTGTGTCCCTCTGTGTACCCCGCTGTGACCAGCTTTGTCCCCACTGTGTCTCGCTGTGTCCCACGCTCTGTCCCCCACTGTGTCCCGTTCTGTCCCCCTCTGTGTCCCGCTGTGTCCCCCGCTGTGTCCCACTGTGTCCACGCAGTATCACTGCTGTTTCCTGCTGTGTCCCGCTGTGTTCCATGGTGTCCCTCTTTGTCTCCCGCTGTGTCCCCCGCTGAGACCCCGCTGTGTCAATGCTGTGTCCTGCTGTGTCCTCGCTGTGTCCCCCGCTGTCTCCAGCTCTGTCCCCCGCTGTGTCTCACGCATTTTCCCTGCTGTGTCCCACTGTGTCCTTGCTGTTTCCCATGCTGTGTGCCGCTGTGTCCTTGCTGTGTCCCCCGCTATGTCCCGCTGTGTACCGCTGTGTCCCCCGCTGTGTCCTGTTGTGTCCCCAGCTGTGTACCCCGTTGTGTCCCGCTGTATCGACGCTGTGTCCCACTGAGTCCCGCTGTTTCCTTCCTGTGTTGCCCACGGGGTCTCGCTGTGTCCCCGCTGTATCGACGCTGTGTCCCCGCTGTGTCCCGCTGTGTCCCACTCTGTCCTCGCTGTGTCCCCTGCTGTGTCCCGTTGTGTCCCTAGCTGTGTCCCCTGCTATGTCCCGCTGTGTCTACTGCTGTGTCCACGCTGTGTCCCGCTTTGTCTCGCTGTGTCCCGCTGTGTCCTCTCTGTGTCCCCCGCTATGTTCCACTGTGTCCTCGCTGTGTCCCCTGCTGTGTCCCGCTGTGTCCCCATTGTGTCCCCCGCTGTGTCGCGCTGTGTCCCGCTGTGTCCCCCGCTGTGTCCGCTGCTGTGTCCTGCTGTGTCCCCCGCTTTGTCACCAATGTGTCCCGCTGTGTCCTCGCTGTGTCCCGCTGTGTCTCGCTGTGCCCCCACTCTGTCCCGTTGTGTCCACAGCTGGGTACCACGCTGTGTAACCCTGTGTCCCTGCTGTATCGACTCTGTGTCCTGCTGGGTCCCGTTGTGTCCTCGCTGTGTTCCCCGCTGTGTCCCTCTGTGTCCCCAGCTGTGTCCCCCGCTGTGTCCTGCTGTGTCCTCGCTGGGTCCCCCGCTGTGTCCAGCTGTGCCCACGCTGTGTTTTGCTGTGTCCCGCTATGTCCAGCTCGGTCCCTGCTGTGTCCCGCTGTGTGCCCGCTGTGTCCCGCTGTGTACTCCGTTGTGTCCAGCTGTATCACCACTGTGTCTCGCTTTCGCCCCTCTCTGTCTCCGCTGTTCCCTGCTGTGTCCCCCGCTGTGTCCCGCTGTGTGCCGCTGTGTCCCCCACTTTGTCCCGCTGAGTCCCCTCTGTGTCACCGCTGTGTCCCGCTGTGTACCCCGCTGTGTCCCACTATGTTCCGCAGTGTCCCCGCTGTGTACCGCTCTTTCCCGCTTTGTCCTCTCTGTGTCCCCCGCAGTGTCCCGTTGTGTCCCCAGCTGTGGACCCCGGTGTGTCCCGCTGTGTCTCCGCTGTAACGACGCTGGGTCCCACTGGGTCCCGCTATGTCCTCCCTGTGTTGCCCGCTGTGTCCCGTTGTGTCCCCAGCTGTGTAGCTCGCTGTGTCCCGCTGTGTCCCAGCAGTATCGACGCTGGGTCCCGCTGGGTCCCGCTGTGTTTTCCCTGTGTCCCACGCTGTGTCCCGCTGTGTCCGCCACTGTGTCCCGCTGTGTCTACTGCTTTGTCCCCGCTGTGTCCCACTGTGTCCCGCTGTGTCCTCGCTGTGTCCCACGCTGTGTTCTGCTGTGGCCTCACTTTTTTCCCCGCTGTGTCCCGCTGTGTACCCCTCTGTGTCCCCCCACTGTGTCCCGTTGTGTCCCCCGCTGTGTCCCTGCTGTGTCCCCGCTCTGTCCCGCTGTGTCCCGCTGTGTACTGCTGTGTCCCCCGCTGAGTCCCACTGTGTCCCAATGTGTCCTCGCTCTGTCCCCCTCTGTGTACCGCTGTGTCCTTCCTGTGTCCCCCGCTGTGTCCCGCTGTGTCCCGCTGTGTCCCGCTGTGTCCTCGCTGTGTCCCACGCTGTGTTCTGCTGTGGCCTCACTTTTTTCCCCGCTGTGTCCTGCTGTGTACCCCTCTGTTTCCCACCGCTGTGTCCCACTGTGTCCCCCGCTGTGTCCCTGCTGTGTCCCCGCTCTGTCCCGCTGTGTCCCGCTGTGTACTGCTGTGTCCCCCGCTGAGTCCCGCTGTGTCCCAATGTGTCCTCGCTCTGTCCCCCTCTGTGTACCGCTGTGTCCTTCCTGTGTCCCCCGCTGTGTCCCGCTGTGTCCCGCTGTGTCCCGCTCTGTCCTTGCTGTGTCCCCCACTGTGTGCAGCTGTGTCCTCGCTGTGTCCCCCGCTGTGTCTCGCTGTGTCCTTTTGTGTCACGCTGTTTCCCCGCTGTGTCCCTGCTGTGTCCCTCTGTGTACCCCGCTGTGTCCAGCTTTATCCCCGCCGTGTCTCGCTGTGTCCCCCGCTGTGTCCCGCTGTGTCCCCCGCTGAGTCCCCGCTGTGTCCCCGCTGTGTCCCGCTGTGTCCCCCGCTGTGTCCCGCTGTGTCCCGCTGTGTCCTTGCTGTGACCCGCTCTGTCCCCACTGTATCGACGCTGTGTCCCGCTGTGTTCCGCTGTGTCCTCGCTGTGTCCCCCGCTGTGTCCCGCTGTGTACCCCTCTGTGTCTC
>NW_012287847.1:0-8427 GCF_000151885.1 Dipodomys ordii
TGTGTCCTCGCTGTGTTCCCCGCTGTGTCTTGCTGTGTCCCCCGCTGTGTCCCGCTGTGTCTACTGCTGTGTCCCCACTGTGTCCCGCTGTGTCTCGCTGTGTCCCGCTGTGTCCTCGCTGTTTCCCACGCTGTGTTCTGCTGTGTTCTCGCTGTGTCCACCGCTGTGTCCCGTTGTGTACCCTGCTGTGTACCCCGCTGTGTCCCGCTGTGTCCCCGCTGTATCGACGCTGTGTCCCGCTTCGTCCCGCTCTGTCCTCGCTGTGTTCCCCACAGTGTCCCGCTGTTTACTCCTCTGTGTCCCCCGCTGTGTCCCGCTGTGTCCCGCTGTGTACTGCTGTGTCCCCCGCTGAGTCCCGCTGTGTCCCAATGTGTCCTCGCTGTGTCCCGCGCTGGGCTCTGCTGTGTCCCCCCGGTGTCCCCCGCTGTGTCCCGCTGTGTCCGGCTGTGTCCCCCGCTGTGTCCCCCGCTGTGTCCCCCGCAGTGTCAGCGCTGTGTCCCGCTGTGTCCTCGCTGTGTCCCGCTGTGTCTCGCTGTGCTCCCACTGTGTCCCGTTGTGTTCACAGCTGTGTACCACGCTGTGTAACGATGTGTCCCTGCTGTATCGACGCTGTGTACCGCTGGGTCCCGCTGTGTCCTCGCTGTGTTCCCGCTGTGTCCCGCTGTGTCCCCCACTGTGTCCCCCGCTGTGTCCCTATGTGTCCCACGCTTTGTCCCCCTGTGTCCCCGCAGTTTCCCCGCTGTGTCCCGCTGTTTCCCACTGTGTTCTGTGGTGTCCCGCTGTGTCCCCCGCTGTGTCCCCCGGTGAGTCGCCTCTGTGTCCCCGCTTTGTCCCGCTGAGTCCTCCATGTGTCCCCCGCTGTGTCCCGCTGTGTCCCCCGCTGTGTCCCGCTGTGTCCACTGCTGGGACCCGGCTGTGTCCCGCTGTGTCCCACTGTGTCCCGCTGTGTCCTCACTGTGTCCCACTCTGTGTTCCGCTGTGTCCTCGCTTTGTCCCCCGCTGTGTCCCGCTGTGTCCCCCGCTGTGCCCTGCAGTGTCTCGCTCTGTCCCGCTGTGTCCTCGCTGTGTCACGCTGTGTCCCACTGTGTCCCCCACTGTTTCCCCTGCTGTGTCCGGCTGTGTCCCCCACTGTGTCCCGCTCTGTCCCCCTCTGTGTCCCGCTGTGTCCCCCGCTGTGTCCCACTGTGTCCCCGCAGTGTCACTGCTGTTTCCTGCTGTGTCCTGCTGTGTTCCGTGGTGTCCCTCTTTGTCTCCCGCTGTGTCCCCCGCTGTGTCCCGCTGTGTTCGACTGTGTCCCGCTCTGTCCCCGCTGTGTCCCGCTGTGTCCCGTTGTGTCCCCTCTGTGTGCCCGCTGTGTCCCGCTGTGTCCCCCGCTTTGTCCTGCTGTGTCCCCGCAGTGTCCCGCTGTGTCCCACTGTGTCACACTGTGTCCCGTGGTGTCCCTCTTTGTCCCCCGCTGTGTCCACCGCTGAGTCCCCTCTTTGTGGCCGCTGTGTCCTACTGTGTCCTCGCTGTGTCCCCCGCTGACTCCCGCTTTGTCCCCCACTGTGTCCCCGCTGTGTCACGCTATGTCCTCGCTGTTTCCCCCGCTGTGTCGCGCTGTGTCCCCGCTATGTCCCCAGCTGTGTCCCGCTGTGTCCCGCTGTGTACCCGCTGTGTCCCGCTATGTTCCCGCAGTGTCCCGCTGTGTCCCGCTGTGTCCTCGCTGTGTCCCCCGCTGTGTCCCGTTGTGTCCCCAGCTATGTACCTCGCTGTGTCCCGCTGTGTCCATGCTGTATCGACGCTGGGTACCACTGGGTCCCGCTGTGTCCTCCCTGTGTCCCCAGCTATGTCCCGCCGTGTCTGCCACTGTGTCCCGCTGTGTCTACTGGTTTGTCCCCGCTGTGTCCCGCTGTGTCCCGCTGTGTCCTCGCTGTGTCCCCCGCTGTCTCCCGCTTTGTCCCCAGCTGAGTTCCGCTGTGTCACGCTGTGTCCCCCCTGTGTCCCCCGCTGTATCCCGCTGTGTCCCCGCTATGTCCCCAGCTGTGTCCCGCTGTGTTCAGCTGTGTCCCCCGCTGTGTCCCGCTATGTTCCCGCAGTGTCCCGCTGTGTCCCGCTGTGTCCTCGCTGTGTCCCCCGCTGTGTCCCGTTGTGTCCCCAGCTGTGTACCTCGCTGTGTCCCGCTGTGTCCCCGCTGTATCGACGCTGGGTCCCACTGGGTCCCGCTGTGTCCTCCCTGTGTCCCCAGCTATGTCCCGCCGTGTCCGCCAGTGTGTCCCGCTGTGTCTACTGCTTTGTCGCCGCTGTGTCCCGCTGTGTCCCAATGTGTCCTCGCTGTGTCCCACTGTGTCCTCGCTGTGTCCCACGCTGTGTTCTGCTGTTGCCTCGCTTTATTCCTCACGGTGTCCCGCTGTGTACCCCTCTGTGTCCCCCGCTGTTTCCCACTGTGTCCCCCGCTGTGTTCCTGCTGTGTCCCCGCTGTGTCCCGCTGTGTCCCGCTGTGTCCCGCTGTGTACTGCTGCGTCCCCCGCTGAGTCCCGCTGTGTCCCCGCTGTGTCCCAATGTGTCCTCGCTCTGTCCCCCGCTGTGTACCACTGTGTCCCCCGCTGTGTCCCCCGCTGTGTCCCCCGCTATGTACCGCTGTGTCCCCCGCTGTGTCCCGCTCTGTCCTTGCTGTGTCCCCCACTGTGTGCCGCTGTGTCCTCGCTGTGTCCCCCGCTGTGTCGCGCTGTGTCCTTTTGTGTCACGCTGTTTCCCCGCTGTGTCCCTCTGTGTACCTCGCTGTGTCCAGCTTTGTCCCCGCTGTGTCTCGCTGTGTCCCACGCTCTGTCCCACACTGTGTCACGCAGTGTCCCCCGCTGTGTCCTGCTGTGTCCCCCGCTGTGTCCCGCTGTGTCCCCCGCTGAGTCCCCGCTGTGTCACCGCTGTGTCCCGCTGTTTCTTCGCTGTGTCCCCTGCTGTCTCCCTCTCTGTCCCCCGCTGTGTCTCACGCTTTGTCCCTGCTGTGTCCCACTGTGTCCCGCTGTGTCCGGCTGTGCCACAATGTGTCCCGTTGTGTCCACAACTGTGTACCACGCTGTGTAACGCTCGGTCCCCGCTGTATCGACGCTGTGTCCCACTGTGTCCCGCTGTGTCCTCGCTGTGTTCCCCGCTGTGTCCCGCTGTGTCCCCTGCTGTGTCCCCCGCTGTGTCCTTGCTGTGTCCCCTGCTGTGTCCCGCTGTGTCCTCACTGGGTCCCCCACTGTGTCCCGCTGTGTTCCCCGCTGTGTCCCGCATGTCCGGCTATGTCCTTCTCTGTCCCCGCTGTGTCCCGCTGTGTCCCGCTGTGTCCCCGCTGTGTGCCTGTTGTGTCCCGCTGTGTCCCACTGTGTCCCCGCTGTGTCCCGCTGTGTCGCGCTGTGTCCCCGCTGTGTGCCCGCTGTGTCCCGCTGTGTACCCCGCTGTGTCCAGCTGTGTCACCGCTTTGTCTCGCTGTGGCCACTCTCTGTCTCCGCTGTCCCCCGCTGTGTGCCCCGCTGTGGCCCGCTGTGTCCCGCTGTGTCCCCCACTTTGTCCTTCTGTGTCCTGCAGTGTCCCCGCTGTTTCCCGCTGTGTAACACTTTGTCCCTAGGTGTCCCACTTTGTCCCACGCTTTGTCCCCCGGTGAGTCCCCTCTGTGTCGCCGCTGTGTCCCCCTGTGTACTTGCTGTGTCCCCCGCTGTCTCCCGATTTGACTCCCGCTGTGTTCTGCTGTGTCCCGCTATGTCCCCGCTGTGTCCCCAGCTGTGTCCTGCTGTGTCCCGCTGTGTACCCCGCTGTGTCCTGCTATGTTCCCGCAGTGTCCCCGCTGTGTCCCGCTGTGTTGCGCTGTGTCCTTTTGTGTCATGCTGTTTCCCCGCTGTGTCCCTCTGTGTACCTCGCTGTGTCCAGCTTTGTCCCCGCTGTGTCTCGCTGTGTCCCACGCTCTGTCCCACACTGTGTCCCGCAGTGTCCCCCGCTGTGTCCTGCTGTGTCCCCCGCTGTGTCCCGCTGTGTCCCCCGCTGAGTCCCCGCTGTGTCACCGCTGTGTCCCGCTGTTTCTTCGCTGTGTCCCCTGCTGTCTCCCTCTCTGTCCCCCGCTGTGTCTCACGCTTTGTCCCTGCTGTGTCCCACTGTGTCCCGCTGTGTCCGGCTGTGCCCGCACTGTGTCCCGTTGTGTCCACAACTGTGTACCACGCTGTGTAACGCTGTGTCCCCGCTGTATCGACGCTGTGTCCCACTGTGTCCCGCTGTGTCCTCGCTGTGTTCCCCGCTGTGTCCCGCTGTGTCCCCTGCTGTGTTCCCCGCTGTGTCCTTGCTGTGTCCCCTGCTGTGTCCCGCTGTGTCCTCACTGGGTCCCCGACTGTGTCCCGCTGTGTCCCCCGCTGTGTCCCGCATGTCCGGCTATGTCCTTCTCTGTCCCCGCTGTGTCCCGCTGTGTCCCGCTGTGTCCCCGCTGTGTTCCTGTTGTGTCCCGCTGTGTCCCACTGTGTCCCCGCTGTGTTCCGCTGTGTCCCCCGATCTGTCCCCCGCTGTGTCCTTGCTGTGTCCCTGCTGTATCCCGCTGTGTCCTCACTGGGTCCCCCACTGTGTCCCGCTGTGTCCCCCGCTGTGTCCTGCTGTTTTCGGCTATGTCCTTCTCTGTCCCCGCTGTGTCCCGCTGTGTTCTGCTGTGTCCCCGCTGTGTGCCTGCTGTGTCCCGCTGTGTCCCACTGTGTCCCCGCTGTGTCCTGCTGTGTCCCGCTGTGTCCCCGCTGTGTGCCCACTGTGTCCCGCTGTGTACCCCGCTGTGTCCAGCTGTGTCACCGCTTTGTCTCGCTGTGGCCACTCTCTGTCTCCGCTGTCCCCCTCTGTGTGCCCCGCTGTGGCCCGCTGTGTCCCGCTGTGTCCCCCGCTTTCTCCTTCTGTGTCCCGCAGTGTCCCGGCTGTGTCCCGCTGTGTAACACTGTGTCCCGTGGTGTCCCACTTTGTCCCACGCTGTGTCCACCGGTGAGTCCCCTCTGTGTTACCGCTGTGTCCCCCTGAGTCCTCGCTGTGTCCCCCGCTGTCTCCCGCTTTGACTCCCGCTGTGTTCCGCTGTGTCCCGCTGTGTCCCCGCTGTGTCCCCAGCTGTGTCCCGCTGTGTCCCGCTGTGTACCCCGCTGTGTGCTGCTATGTTCCCGCAGTGTACCCCCTGTGTCCCGCTGTGTCCCGCTGTGTCCTTGCTGTGTCCCCAGCTGTGTACCCCACTGTGTCCCGCTGTGTCCCTGCTGTATCGACGCTGGGTCCCGCTGGGTCCCGCTGTGTCCTTCCTTTGTCCAACACTGTGTCCCGCTGTGTCTACTGCTGTGTCCCCGCTGTGTCCCGCTGGGTCCAGCTGGGTCCCTGCTGTATCCACGCTGTGTCCCGCTGTGTCCCGCTGTGTCCTCCCTTTGTCCAACACTGTGTCCCGCTGTGTCTACTGCTGTGTCCCCGCTGTGTCCCGCTGGGTCCAGCTGGGTCCCTGCTGTATCCACGCTGGGTCCCGCTGGGTCCTGGTCTGTCATCCCTGTGTCCCCCGCTGTGTACCGCTCTGTCCCCCGCTGTGTCTCTGCTGTGTCCCCGCTGTGTCCCGCTTTGTCCCGCTGTATACTGCTGTGTCCCCCGTTGAATCACGCTGTGTCCCAATGTGTCCTCGCTCTGTCCCCCGCTGTGTCCTCCCTGTGTCCCCCGCGGTGTCCCGCTGTGTCCCCCCGCTGTGTCCCCCGCTATGTCCCGCTGTGTCCCCTGCTGTGTCCCACTGTGTCCTTGCTGTGTCCCATGCTGTGTGCCGCTGTGTCCTTGCTGTGTCCCCCTCTGTGTCCTGCTGTGTCACACTGTTTCCCCACTGCGTCCCCGCTGTGTCCCTCTGTGTACCACGCTGTGACCAGCTTTGTCCCCGCTGTGTCTCGCTGTGTCCCATGCTCTGTCCCCCACTGTGTCCCGTTCTGTCCCCCTCTGTGTCCCGCTATGTCCCCCGCTCTGTCCCACTGTGTCCACGCAGTATCACTGCTGTTTCCTGCTGTGTCCCGCTGTGTTCCATGGTGTCCCTCTTTGTCTCCCGCTGTGTCCCCCGCTGAGACCCCGCTGTGTCAACGCTGTGTCCTGCTGTGTCCTCGCTGTGTCCCCCGCTGTCTCCAGCTCTGTCCCCCGCTGTGTTTCACGCTTTTTCCCCGCTGTGTCCCACTGTGTCCCGCTGTGTCCCGCTGTGCCCACACTGTGTCCCGTTGTGTCCACAGCTGTGTACCACACTGTGTAACGCTGTGTGCCCGCTGTATCGACGCTGTGTCCCGCTGTGTCCCCCGCTGTGTCCTCGCTGTGTTCCCCGCTGTGTCCCGCTGTGTCCCCCACTGTGTCCCCCTGTGTCCCCCGCTGTGTCCCGCTGTGTCCTCGCTGGGTCTCCCGTTGGGTCCCGCTGTGTCCCTCGCTATGTCCCGCTGTGTACCGCTGTGTTCCCCGCTGTGTCCTGTTGTGTCCCCAGCTGTGTACCCCGTTGTGTCCCGCTGTATCGACGCTGTGTCCCACTGGGTCCCGCTGTTTCCTTCCTGTTTTGCCCGCGGGGCCTCGCTGTGTCCCCGCTGTATCGACGCTGTGTCCCCGCTGTGTCCCGCTGTGTCCCGCTCTGTCCTCGCTGTGTCCCCTGTGTGTCCCGTTGTGTCCCCAGCTGTGTCTCCTGCTATGTCCCGCTGTGTCTACTGCTGTGTCCACGCTTTGTCCCGCTTTGTCTCGCTGTATCCCGCTGTGTCCTCTCTGTGTCCCCCGCTATGTTCCGCTGTGTCCTCGCTGTGTCCCCTGCTGTGTCCCGCTGTGTCCCCATTGTGTCCCCCGCTGTGTCGCGCTGTGTCCTGCTGTGTCCCCCGCTGTGTCTGCTGCTGTGTCCTGCTGTGTCCCCCGCTGTGTCACCAATGTGTCCCGCTGTGTCCTCGCTGTGTCCCGCTGTGTCTCGCTGTGCCCCCACTCTGTCCCGTTGTGTCCACAGCTGGGTACCACGCTGTGTAACACTGTGTCCCTGCTGTATCGACGCTGTGTCCTGCTGGGTCCCGCTGTGTCCTCGCTGATTTCCCCGCTGTGTCCCGCTGTGTCCCCAGCTGTGTCCCCCGCTGTGTCCCGCTGTGTCCTAGCTGGGTCCCCTGCTGTGTCCCGCTGTGTCCCCCGCTCTGTCCCCTGCTGTGTTCCGCTGTGTCCACCTCTGTGTCCCGCTGTGTCCTGCTGTGTCCCCCGCTGTGTCCCGCTGTATACCCTTGTATTCCGTGGTGTCCCGTTTGTCACCCGCTGTGTCCCCTGCTGAGTCCCCGCTTTGTCCCCGCTGTGACCCCCTGTGTCCCGCTGTGTCCCGCTGTGTCCCGCTATGGCCCCCACTGTGTCCCGTTGTGTCCCCAGCTATGTACCCCGCTGTGTCCATGCTGTATCGACGCTGTGTCCCGCTGGGTCCCGCTGTGTACTGCTGTGTCCCACACTGAGTCCCGCTGTGTCCCCACTGTGTCCCAATGTGTCCTCACTGTGTCCCCCGCTGTGTCCCACTCTGTCAACCCTGTGTCCCCCGCTGTGTCCCGCTCTGTCCCTCTGTTTCCCCTGCTGTGTCCCCTGCTCTGTCCCACTGTGTCCCCCGCTGTGTCCCTTTCTGTGTCCCCGCTCTGTTCTACTGTGTCCCGCTGTGTCTCCCGCTGATTCCCGCTGTGTCCCAGATGTGTCCCGCTGAGTCCTCGCTGTGTCCCCTGCTGTGTCCCGCTTTGTTCCCCCTGTGTCCCCCACTGTGTCCCGCTGTGTCCCCTGCTGTGTCAGGTGTCCCGCTGTGTCCCGCTGTGTCCCGCTGTGTCCCGCTGTGTCCGGCTGTGACCGTGTTGAGTCCCGCTGTGTCCCCGCTGTGTCCCGCTTTGTCATCGCTGTGTCCCCCGCTGTGTCCCGCATTGTCCCCCCGTGTTCCCCACTGTGTCCCGCTTGTCCCCCTCTGTGTCCCGCTGTGTCCCCTGCTGTGTCCCAACTGTGTCCTGCTGTGTTCCGCTGTGTCACGCTGTGTCCTCGCTGTGTCTCCCGCAGTGTCCCGCAGTGTCCCCCCTGTGTCCCCCGCTGTGTCCCGCTGGGTCCCTCTGTGTCCCCTGCTGTGTACCCTGCTCTGTCCCACTGTGTCCCCCGCTGTGTCCCGCTGTGTCCCGCTGTGTAATGCTGTGTCCTGCTGTGTCCCCCACTGAGTCCAGCTGTGTCCCCTCTGTGTCCCAATTTGTCCTCGCTGTGTCCCCCGCTGTGTCCCGCTGTGTCCCGCTGTGTACTGCTGTGTCCCCCGCTGAGTCCCGCTGTGTCCCAATGTGTCCTCGCTGTGTCCCCCGCTGTGTCCCACTGTGTCCCCTCTGTGTCCCTCGATGTGTCCACTGCTGTGTCCACGGCTATGTCCCCACTGTGTCCCACTGTGCCCCGCTGTGTCCAACGCTGTGTGCCCACTGTGTCCGGCTGTATACC
>NW_012287848.1:0-5681 GCF_000151885.1 Dipodomys ordii
CCCGCTGGAGACCCCGGAAGTGTTCCCGTGGTGTCCCAGCTATGTCCACCCGCTGTGTCCACCAGCTGAGTCCCCCGCTGTGTCCACCCGATTTGTACACGCTGTGTCCCCCGCAGTGTCCCCGCTGTATCTCGCTGTGTCACACTGTCCCGTGGTGTCCTGCTTTGTCCCCCGCTGTGTCCCCCACTGAGTCCCCTCTGTGTCGCAACTGTGTCCCGCTGTGTCCTCGCTGTGTCCCCCGCTGTCTCCCGCTTTGTCCCCCGCTGTATCCCGCACCCCACTGTACCGCTGTGTCCTCGCTGTGTCCCCCACTGTGTCCAGCTGTGTCCTCCGTGTATCCCAAGCTGTGTCCCGCTGTGTCCCTCTGTGTCCCCGCTGTGTCCCGCTATGTTCCCGCAGTGTCCTCGCTGTGTCCCGCTGTGTCCCGCTTGTCCTCGCTGTGTCCCCCGCTGTGTCCCTTTGTGTCCCCAGCTGTGTACCCCGCTGTGTCCTGCTGGGTCCCCACTGTATCGACGCTGTGTCCTGCTGGGTCCCGCTGTGTCCTCGCTGTGTTCCCCGTTGTGTCCCGCTGTGTCCCCCGCTGTGTCCCCGCTGTGTCCCTGCTGTGTCCCTGCTGTGTCGCCGCTGTGTCCCGCTGTGTCCTGCTGTGTCCTCGCTGTGTCCCCCGCTGGGTCCCGGTGGGTCCTGCTGTGTCCTCGCTGTGTCCACCGCTGTGTCCCGTTGTGTCCCCAGCTGTGTCCCCCGCTATGTCCCGATGTGTCTACTGCTGTGTCCATGCTATGCCTTGCTGTGTCACGCTGTGTCCCCCGCTGTGTCCGCTGCTGTGTCCTGCTGTTTTCCCCGCTGTGTCACCAATGTGTCCCGCTGTGACCTCGCTGTGTCCCGCTGTGTCTCGCTGTGCCCCCACTCTGTCCGTTGTGTCCACAGCTGGGTACCACGCTGTGTAACACTGTGTCCCTGCTGTATCGACGCTGTGTCCTGCTGGGTCCCGCTGTGTCCTCGCTGAGTTCCCCGCTGTGTCCCGCTCTGTCCCCAGCTGTGTCCCCCGCTGTGTCCCGCTGTGTCCTAGCTGGGTCCCCTGCTGTGTCCCGCTGTGTCCCCTGCTGTGTTCCGCTGTGTCCCGCTATGTCCCGCTTGGTCCCTGCTGTGTCCCCGCTGTGTGCCCGGCTGTGTCCTGCTGTGTACTACGTTGTGTCCAGCTGTGTCACCGCTGCGTCTCTCTTTGGCCCCTCTCTGTCTCCGCTGTTCCCCGCTGTGTCCCGCTGTGTCCCGGTGTGTCCCGCCCTTTGTCCCGCTGAGTCCCCTCTGTGTCGCCGCTGTGTCCCGCTGTGTCCTCGCTGTGTCCCCCGCTGTCTGCCGCTTTGTCCCGCTGTGTTCCTAGCTGTGTAGCGCTGTGTCCCGCTGTGTACCCCGCTGTGTCCCACTATGTTCCCGCAGTGTCCCCGCTGTGTCCCGCTGTGTCCCTCTGTGTCCTCGCTGTGTCCCCCGCAGTGTCCCGTTGTGTACCCAGCTGTACACCCCGCTGTGTCCCGCTGAGTCCCCGCTGTAATGACGCTGGGTCCCGCTGGGTCCCGCTATGTCTTCCCTGTGTTCCCCGCTGTGTCCCGCTGTGTCCCCAGCTGTGTACCCCGCTGTGTCCCGCTGTGTTCCCGCTGTATCGACGCTGTGTCCCGCTTGATCCCGTTGTGTCCTCGCTGTGTTCCCCGCTTTGTCCCACTGTGTCCTCCCTGTGTCCCCCGCTGTGTCCCGCTGTGTCACTCTGTGTCCCCCGCTGTGTCCTCCGCTATGTCTCGCTGTGTCCCCCGCTGTGTCCCACTGTGTCCTTGCTGTGTCACCCGTTCTGTGCCGCTGTGTCCTCGCTGTGTCCCCGGCTGTTTCCCGCTGTGTCCTGCTGTGTCACGCTGTTTCCCCACTGTGTCCCCGCTGTTTCCCTCTGTGTACCCCGCTGTGTCCAGCTTTGTCCCCGCTGTGTCTCGCTGTGTCCCACACTCTGTCCCCCACTGTGTCCCGCTGTGTCCCCCGCTTTGTCCCGCTGAGTCCCTTCTGTGTCGCCGCTGTGTCCCACTATGTTCCCGCAGTGTCCCTGCTGTGTCCCACTGTGTCCTCGCTGTGTCCCCCGAGTGTCCCGTTGTGTCCCCAGCTGTGCACCCTGCTGTGTCCCACTGTGTCCCCGCTGTAACGGCGCTGGGATCCTCTGGGTCCCGCTATGTCCTCCCTGTGTTCCCCGCTGTGTCCGGCTGTGTCCCCCGCTGTGTCCCGCTGTGTCTCACTGTGTCCCGCTGTGTCCTCGCTGTGTTCTCTGCTGTGTCCCGATGTGTCCCCCGCTGAGTCCCCGCTGTGTCCCAATGTGTCCCAATGTGTCCTCGCTGTGTCCCCCGCTGTGTCCCGCTGTGTCCTCCCTGTGTCCCCCGCTGTGTCCCGCTGTGTCCCGCTGTGTCCCCCGCTGTGTTCCCCTCTGTGTACCGCTGTGTCCCCCGCAGTGTCAGCGCTGTGTCCCGCTGTGTCCTCGCTGTGTCCCCCGCTGTCTCCCGCTCTGTACCCCCGCTGTGTCTGAAGCTTTGTGCCTGCTGTGTCCCACTGTGTCGCGCTGTGTCCCGCTGTGTTCACAGCTGTGTACCTCGCTGTGTAACGCTCTGTCCCCGCTGTATCGACGCTGTGTCGCGCAGGGTCCCGCTGTGTCCTCGCTGTGTTCCCCGCTGTGTCCCGCTGTGTCCGCCACTGTGTCCCGCTGTGTCTACGGCTGTGTCCCCGCTGTGTTCCGCTATGTCCTCGCTTTTTTACCCTCTGTGTCCCGCTGTGTCCCTGCTGTATCGACGCTGGGTCCCGCTGGGTCCCGCTGTGTCATCCCTGTGTCCCCCGCTGTGTCCCTGCTGTGTCCCCGCTGTGTCCCGCTGTGTACTGCTGTGTCCCCCGCTGAGTCCCGTTGTGTCCCTCTGTGTCCCCCGCTGTGTCCCCCGCTATGTCTTGCTGTGTCCCCCGCTGTGTCCCACTGTGTCCTTGCTGTGTCCCCCGTTGTGTGCCGCTGTGTCCTCGCTGTGTCCCCCGCTGTTTCCCGCTGTGTCCTGCTGTGTCACGCTGTTTCCCCGCTGTGTCCCAGCTGTGTCCCTCTGTGTACCCCGCTGTGTCCAGCTTTGTCCCCGCTGTGTCTCGCTGTGTCCCACGCTCTGTCCCCCACTGTGTCCCACTGTGTCCCCCGCTGTTTCCCACTGTGTCCCCCACTGTGTACCACTGTGTCCCCGCAGGTTCGCCTCTGTTTCCCGCTGTGTCGCGCTGTGTTCCGTGGTGTCCTCGCTGTGTCCCCCTGCTGTGTCCTGTTGTGTCCCGCTGTGTCCTGGCTTTGTCCCCCACTGTGTCCCACTGTGTCCCCCACTGTTTCCCACTGTGTCCCCCACTGTGTACCACTGTGTCCCGCAGGTTCCCCTCTGTTTCCCGCTGTGTCCCGCTGTGTTCCGTGGTGTCCTCGCTGTGTCCCCCTGCTGTGTCCCGCTGTGTCCTGCTGTGTCCCCCACTGTGTCCCCCGCTGTGTCACTATGTGTCCCACGCTTTGTCTCCCTGTGTCCCCGCAGTTTCCCCACTGTGTCCCGCTGTTTCCCACTGTGTTCTGTGGTGTCCCGCTTTGTCCCCCGCTGTGTCCCCCGGTGAGTCGCCGCTGTGTCCCCGCTTTGTCCCGCTGAGTCCTCCATGTGTCCCCCGCTGTGCCCCGCTGTGTCCCCCGCTGTGTCCCCCGCTGTGTCCCCCGCTGTGTCCCCCGCTGTGTCCCCGCAGTGTCAGCGCTGTGTCCCGCTGTTTCCTCGCTGTGTCCCCCGCTGTCTCCCGCTGTGTCCCCCGCTGTGTCCCGCTGTGTCCCCCGCTGTGCCCTGCAGTGTCCCGCTCTGTCCCGCTGTGTCCTCGCTGTGTCCCCGCTGTCTCCAGCTCTGTCCCCTGCTGTGTCTCACGCTTTGTCCCCGCTGTGTCCCACTGCGTCCCGCTGTGTCCCGCTGTGCCCCCACTGTGTCCCGTTGTGTCCACAGCTTTGTACCATGCTGTGTAACGCTGTGTCTCCGCTGTATCTACGCTGTATCCCGCTGGGTGCCGCTGTGTCTTCGCTGTGTTCCCCGCTGTGTCCCGCTGTGTCCCCTGCTGCGTCCCCACTGTGTCACGCTGTGTTTCGCTGTGTCCAGCTGTGTCCTCGCTCTGTCTCCCTCAGTGTCCAGCTGTGTCCTCCCTGTGTCCCCCGCTGTGTCCCGCTGAGTCCCGTGCTGTGTTCCGCTGTGTCCCACTGTGTCACGCTCTGTCCCCTCTGTGTCCCTCTGTGTCCAGCTCTGTCCCTGTTGTGAGTCCGCTGTGCCCCGCTGTGTACCCTTCTGTGTCCAGCTGTGTCCCCTCTGTGTCCCGCTGTGTCCCTTCTCTTTCCCCCGCTGTCCACCGCTGTGTCCCCCGGATGTGTCCCGCAGTGTCCCCGCTGTGTCCCGCTGTGTCCTACTGTGTCCCGTGGTGTCCCGCTTTTTCCCCTCTATGTCCCCTGCTGAGTCCCCTTTGTGTCTCCGCTGTGTCCAGCTGTGTCCTCGCTGTGTCCTCCGCTGTCTCCCACTTTGTCCCACGCTGTGTCCTACTGTGTCCCTGCTGTGTCCGGCTGTGTCCCCCGCTGTGTCCCTCTGTGTCCCGCTGTGTCCCCCGCTGTGTCCTGCTGGGTCCCGCTGTGTCCCCGCTGTGTCCCCGCTGTGTCCGGCTGTGTCCCCCGCTGTGTCCCGCTGGGTCCCGCTGTGTCCTCGCTGTGTTCCCCACTGTGTCCCGCTATGTACCCCTCTGTGTCCCTCGCTGTGACCCGCTGTGTCCAGCTGTGTACTGCTGTGTCCCCCGCTGAGTACCGCTGTGTCCCCGCTGTGTCCCAATGTGTCCTTGCTGTGTCCCGCGCTGGGTCCCGCTGTGTCCCCCCTGTGTCCCCCGCTGT
Organism: Dipodomys ordii; assembly: GCF_000151885.1. Taxonomy (NCBI): domain Eukaryota; kingdom Metazoa; phylum Chordata; class Mammalia; order Rodentia; family Heteromyidae; genus Dipodomys; species Dipodomys ordii. The sequence goes on from NW_012287848.1 coordinate 4,931, forward strand.
GTCCCCCGCTGTGTCCCCCGCAGTGTCAGCGCTGTGTCCCGCTGTGTCCTCGCTGTGTCCCCCGCTGTCTCCCGCTCTGTATCCCGCTGTGTCTCAAGCTTTGTCCCCGCTGTGTCCCACTGTGTCCCGCTGTGTCCCGCTGTGTCCTCGCTGTTTCCCACGCTGTGTTCTGCTGTGTCCTCGCTATGTCCGCCGCTGTGTCCCGTTGTGTACCCAGCTGTGTACCCCGCTGTGTCCCGCTGTGTCCCCACTGTATCGACGCTGTGTCCCGCTTGGTCCCGCTGTGTCCTCGCTGTGTTCCCCGCTGTGTCCCGCTGTTTACCCCTCTGTGTCCCTCGCTGTGTACTGCTGTGTCCCCCGCTGAGTCCCGCTGTGTCCCCGTTGTGTCCCAATGTGTCCTCGCTGTGTCCCGCGCTGGGTCCCGCTGTGTCCCCCCTGTGTCCCCCGCTGAGTGCGGCTGTGTCCGGCTGTGTCCCCCGCTGTGTCCCCCGCAGTGTCAGCGCTGTGTCCCGCTGTGTCCTCGCTGTGTCCCCCGCTGTCTCCCGCTCTGTACCCCGCTGTGTCTCAAGCTTTGTCCCCGCTGTGTCCCACTGTGTCCCGCTGTGTCCCGCTGTGCCCCCACTGTGTCCCGTTGTGTTCACAGCTGTGTACCACGCTGTGTAACGCTGTGTCCCCGCTGTATCGACGCTGTGTACCGCTGGGTATGGCTGTGTCCTCGCTGTGTTCCCCGCTGTGTCCCGCTGTGTCCTCA
>NW_012287849.1:0-2484 GCF_000151885.1 Dipodomys ordii
CCAGTGGCTGGGAAGGTGGCTCAGTGGTAGCGTGCTTGCTTTTGCATGCACGAGGCCCTGGGTTCAATTCCTCAGCACCACATAAGCAGAAAAAGCCAGAAGTGGGGCTGACTCTCAAGTGGTAGAGTGCTAGTCTTCAGCTAAAGAGCTGAAGGACAGGGCCCAGGCCCAGAGTTCAGGCCCCATGACCCACCAAAAAAAAAAAATTAAGGTCCAGGAATAACAAGTTTCTTTGCAAATTTGCCCAGAAAGCATGAATTCAACTGGACATTCCTGTAGTTCTATCATAAAACATAGAAAGGGAAAAATGCATAGTGATACATCAATTATATAATAAATAAAAGTAATCTGATAATATTAAAATTAATCTGCAATAACCAGAACTGATCTGATAGTATATTTTTTTTAAATCAACATTTAAAAGTAGATGAAGATTAGTATTTTAGGAAATCAGAATACAAGAGGAATGTTTTTCACACAAAAGTTAATCTTATTAGCTTGAAGTATATATCTTACAACTTTTATTAAGTAACACACAAATTTCCATTTGCTTAACAGTTATTTATGTAGCTTTCAGTACAATGTATTTGTAATTGTTTTCAACTGTGTAGAGCAATATGAAGTTTCTTCCTACTCTAATGCTTTAAGTAATGTCCTTGATATGGAGTCTTGAGGAGTATTTATGATATATGTTCTTCTGTTCAGCAAAAAACTCTTCCATAGAAGTAAATATGATTTTGCTCACTGGAAACAAGAAAATGTTTACTGAAATAAATAACTAATTTTTTAAAACTTGTGAAGCTTAAGTATTTCTCATATAAAGCAGCAAATCTGCTCCCTTCAATGTGAACAAATAATAAAAATCACCCTCTACTTTGCTAGTACTATTTGCTACAATTTAATGAATTGGAACATAAAGAAACCAATCCAAGTCAGGAGAAGTTTTGCATCAATGTTAATACTAGCTACCCAGGAGGCTGCTCCCTTTCTTTGATGAGTCCCTTAAGGCAGGGAAGTTTTTGTGGCTCTTATCTTCAGTAGGCCACCAGAAAGTAGGAAGTAGAGCTCTGGTTTCAGTGCTAGAGTGATGGCCTTAAAGAAAAAAAGCTCAGGGACAGTGCCCAGGTCTTGAGTCAAGCCCCATGACAAGCACACAGCAGGGGGTGGGGCAAGGAAGAAAAGGAAAAAAAGGGATATCAATGTTCTATTATTTTACCTATGCTGTTGTTAGAGTGAACCAAACGTTTAGCTCAAAGCTCTTAAGCAAGAGCTCTGTGTTCTGTAACTCACATGTCAATACATAATGCGTTTCTAATCAAATGTGATAAGCATCCCTATCTGCAACTAGAGTAGCTTACTCACCTTCTTTGTTTCTATATAGGATGATGATTTGGGACAAGATGACATTTTTAGCCCAGAGGTTTTGTGATGGTTACCATTCTGGGTTACAATCACTATTTATTTTTGGAAGTAGTTAGATTTCATTTATCAAAATCCTAACTCATGTTTTAAGCTAATTTGTTTAAATACTCTTAAGTGTGTTTCTACCTCAACATTTGTTTCAGGTGCTATGTACTAAGCAATTTCTAGTGTCATTGCCAGAATGGTTTACTTTACATGAAGTATTTCATTGCAACAAATCTCTTCAGCAACATCTCTGGAGTCTGATCTGCATTTACCAGGGCACTCCAGATGTACACAAAAACTTCAATCAGCACACTGATCACTATATTCAAAACTAGTTTTATGCTTTTTTGGAGAGAAACCTTTTAATACTTATTATATGTGGATATTTTTAGAATTATCACCTACAGGATACCATATTCAGAATTATCTATAGCTGTTCATTATCATCAACATCAGAAACACAATTCTGATGGTTTCATTTTCCGGATCAGAAAATGGAGCCTCATAGTTCACTAATTAGTTCAAGATTCTTACTTGTGAAATTAGACTAGGATCTAGATCTGACTGATCCCCACCTTTAAATATTATGTATACTGCAAAAGAAATATCTGTAACTTGATTAAAAACAAAAAGCTTATCTATTCATATCAGAAGATTTTACTATTCAAGGAAGCTCTTTTCCCATTGGTTTCAGTGAATCAAACTAATAAGCATCCTCATTAATAAGACACTGAATGAAATCAGAAACTGTCAGTTCTCATTGTAAAAAAAAGTATTCTTGCCAGGCGCTGGTGGCTCACACTTGTAATCCTAGCTACTCAAGAGGCTGAGATCTGAGGATCACAGTTCAAAGCCAGCCCGGGCAGGAGAGACCATGAGACTTCTATGTCCAATAAACCACCAGAAAACTTGCCTTGAGCTGAAGAACTGAGGGACAGGGCCCACGCCCAGAGTTCAAGCCCCATGACCGACAAAAAAAAAATATATATGTATATATTAAAAAAGTATTCTAATGATCAGATTATAGAATCACATTTTTATCTGTAATTAAGAGTAGGTGGTTACTTAAAAAGGATG
>NW_012287850.1:0-1538 GCF_000151885.1 Dipodomys ordii
ATGGTTCTGATTTGGACAGATTTTTCTCTGTGACATAAAATGTGGTCTATTTTGGAGAATGCTCCATGTGCTACTAAGAGGAATGTTTAATCCATTGTTGATGGCTGACATATTCTATAGAGGTCTGTTAAGTCTAGTTGGTCTATGTATTTGTTTAAGTCTGCTGTTCATCTGTTGAGTTTTTGCCGGGTTGATCTATCCAGCAGGGAAAGTGGTGTGTTAAAGTCCCCAACAATTAATGTCTTTGGATCTATGTGTGATTTTAGGGAAATTAGTGTTCTTGGATAAATTTCGGTTCCATGTATTTGGTGAATAGATATTTAGAATTGTTATATACTCCTGTAAGAGAGCTTCTTTTATTAAAATGTAGTGTCTTTCTTTATCTCTTCTCACTAATTTTAATTTGAAGTCTGTTTTATCTGAAGTTAGGTTTGCTACTACACCCCATTTATGGAGGCTGTTTGCTTGGTAGATTTTATTCCAGCCTTTCACTTTCAGAATATGTTTGTTTGTATAGGGAAGATGTGTCTCTTGAAGACAGCAGATAGACAGATCCTGATTTTTGAGCCATCTAGAGATTCTATGTCTTTTGATTGGAGAGTTAAGACCATTGATATTGAGAATTAAAATTGAGAGGTGTTTGGAAGTTCCTGCCATGTTATCTACCTTCTTAGTGGGCTGTGTCATCTAGGTTCTGCCAATGTTTATCTGATTTTTTTTGTTTGAGAGCTGTTTCTCTGCCTTCATCATGTTCTAGTAGGTTTTTTATGTGGAAGACATCTTTAAGTATCTTTTTTAGGGCAGGTTTGCTGGAGACAAATTGTTTCAGTTTTTCTTTGCTGTAGAAGATTTTTTTTAATTTTTATTTATTTTTTTCTTGGGAATATATACAGAGGGGTTACAATTACATGGGCAAGATAATGAGAACATTTCTTATCAAGCATTGTAGCCTCCTCCTTTGTTTCCTCTTTGCATCCCTTCTCATCCTCCATCCTCTCCCCCACCCCCTCCACCCAATTCTCCCCGTCCCCCCACCAAAGTTGTAAAGTTCGTTTTCGACATAACGACTAGTACATCTCATTGTTGCAATGGGTCCACCTGTATCCCTATTTAAACGACTTGATTTTCCCCTTCCCCTCCACAAATTATACTGGCATTAAATACAGTGAAAGCAGGGGTTATACTGTGGGAGAGGGACATACAAAGTAACAAAGAAATAATCTTATAAATGTGTTAGAAACAATCACATGAAAGAAAAAAAAACACTTGAATACATACCTTAGGGTTCATTTCCCTAACATCACCTTATCTGTCCTTTTCTGCTTGACTCAGACATATACTAGATATTGCAAATAAGGGAAACCATGGGACCTATGTTTCTTTGGGCCTGGCTTACTTCACTTAATATAATTTTTTCCAAGCCTTTCCATTTCCTAACAAATGGGGCAATGTCATTCTTTCTGATGGAAGCACAGAATTCCATTGTGTATATATACCTCATTTTCTTGATCCATTCATCTATTGAGGGGCATCTGGGT
>NW_012287851.1:0-4751 GCF_000151885.1 Dipodomys ordii
GGGTCACTGGAGAGAAGTGTCTCAAGGAATATCCTGCCCAGGCTGGCTTTGGACCGTGATCCTCAGCTCTCAGCATCCTGAGTACCTAGGATGACAGGCACGAGTCAGCAGCGACTAGCTTCCACTTCAAGTTTCTAAGCGGTGAATAGGAGATAATAGTCTCATGGGACCTTTTGTGTCGGGGATAATTTTGAACCCAGATCGTCAGATCTCAGTTTCCTGACTAGGCAGGATGACAGACCTCAGCTACTATATGACTAGACTGTAACATTCTGTTGCAAGGGGGTCCTTGGCTCCACATGGTAGGGCGCTACGCATGATCCCCACTGGTAAGTGTCAGTGGCTAGGCCCTGAGTTCAAGGTTCATGATCAAGAAACATAAACCAAAACAATTGTCTGCAGGAGACAACTCACTAGAGTTAGGTACATACATAATTTTGGCCCTGACATGAGGACATATCTGAGCCACAATTTTCTCATCTGCATAATCATCTTACTTGTGTAGCTCTTACAAGAACCAGATGAAAAAAATGAAAAATTGCACCCCATGAAGCACTCAGCACACAACTCATGAAAGACTCATCACATAGCTGTAACACACATAATGTCATTAGAAATAGGGGGCTTTCATCAGTATCACCATTCTTTCAGAAACACGCCACATACAGACCAAATTTTAATTTTAGAGGGGTGAGATTTTTTTGGGGGGGAGTCGGCCACGGGGATTGCACTGAAATGTTGGGGGTACTGTCCTAAGATCTTTTGATAAGACTAGAACTCTAACACTTTAAGCCACAGCTCAGTGTTTTACAGACTTCCTGCCAGGGATGGGTTTTAAACCCACCAGTGTCAGATCTCAGCCCCCGAGTATCTTGGATGACAGGATGAGCAAGCCAGCAGCATCTAGTTCATGGAACTGGGTTGCAGTGGTTTACCTCTGGCTAATTCAGGTTAGATGGCAAATGTCAGTACTAGACTCCCAGCTTGCTCTGGGATGAGGTATTTGCAGACCTATCCTTATATAGTTGCAGTCAGAACATTCTCTTTTCCTTTTTTTTTGTTTTGGTGCCAGTCCTCGGTCTTGAGTAAGGGTCTAGACACAGTCCCTAAGCCTTTATGCTCAAAGCTAGTCCTCGAATGTTTGAGCTACAGCAAAACTTCTGGATTTTTCTATGCACATGGTAGTGAGGAATCGAACCAAGGGCTATGTACTTACTCAGTGAGCACTCTACCACTTAGGCCCAGTAGTGACAAGTGTATAAACAGATAAATGTGTAGATTGGTAGATAGACAGACAGACAGATAGATAGATACATGTAGATATATTTAATTAGAGATGTCTGTAAATTATGAAATTGCATATATGACATTTCTACCAAATATTGCCAATTAAATTATTCCTTCCTTTTTTAAGTATCATGATTAAATGCATAATAAAGTATTAATTGAAAAGTAGTCAATGTAGTATAATTGTTGTGAATAATTTTATAATATAGTCGTACACTACTAATGTGATTGTTACTTTTACAACATTCTATTTGTACAGATGCCTACTGGAAAGCATTTCTTTTTTAATTTTAATTTTAATTTGTTTTAATTTTTTGGGGGAGGTCTGGTCGTGGGGCCTGAACTCTGGGCCTGGTCGCTGTTTCTCAGCTCTTCAGCTCAAGGCTAGCACTCTACCACTTGAGCCACAGAGCCAATTGTGGCTTTTTTCTTTTTGCTTATGTTGTGCTGAGGAATCGAACCCAGGGCCTCTAGCATGCAACAAAAGCACTCTACCACTGAGCCACCTTCACAGCCCTGGAAAGCGTTTCTTAGAATCTCCCGCCAGCCTTTCATTATTGGGAGTCCCGGGATTCAACCTTCAGAACTAAGTTGCTGATTTCAGCTTGGCTTCCCTAATATCCCGCCAAATATCAGCAATGTAAGGTCATGTACATTGTCTAGGCATTGTTATTTAGCCCCAGGATGGTACAATACAAAGGGAAAAAAAAGTAAAACCCCCTTATTGAACTTCTCAGTTTTCCTTTTCCTTTTTCTTTTTATTTTTTGCCAGTCCTGAGATTTGAACTAAGGACCTAAGATCCCAGGATCTTCTTTGGCAGAGATGCCAAGACTTGAGTTCAAGCTCGGTACTTGGACTACAACCAAATAATAATAATAACAACAACAACAACAATAATAAGGCTCTGGCTTGGAATTTGCACCATCTTACTGGCAGGCCTGGAATTTAAACTAAGGGTCTGGGTAACTCTGAGGCACTGTGGGTGAAGGGGAAGATCACCGTCCTAGAAGACAAGAAGTTCAGAAAAGTTCCAAGGGCTTGAATTGAAGTCCCAGTATTGAAAAAAAATAATATTCATATATGAGATCTATTTATATACATGGGTTTATTCCATATGACATTTTTTACCCTTATTATTTAGTATTATTACACATAAAACATTTATTTTATTACATCAGATCACATATACTGAGACCCAGGACTTTCACAGAGAAGGAAAAAAATGGGACAAAATTGGCTTCTTACTCCATGAATACATTATTGGCCATGCTGGGATTTCAACTCACAGCCTACAATGTCCAATCCATAAATGGGGTCACAGTATTAGCCCACCAGCCTCCAGAAAACTGAGCTGCAGCCAGGAAGTTCTGAGGACCTGTGATCCAGCCACAGTAGTGCTGTATATATATGTATATATATATATATATATGTATATATATATGTATATGTGTGTGTGTGTGTGTGTGTGTGTGTGTGTGTGTGTGTATGCTTTTGAGCACATGTGCATGAGTGCATCTTGGTAGTAGGGCTTGAATTTAGGACCCGTGCTCTGTCCCTCAGTTTTTTCATTCAAGGATAGCTTTCCAGCTTTCAGGTGGTTCTTGGGAGAGGAGAGTCTCACAGACATTTCTTGTTGGGCTGCATCTTAATGTTAGTCCTCCGATCTCAGCGTGCTGAGGGAGCAAAGAATATGAGAGCATGAGCCATTAGCATCTGGCCACGCTTTCCTTCTTGGATAAAACAGAATACCTATTTCCTAGCCGAGCACCCATCTACAGCTATCCCTCCTTCCCCTTACCCTAACCCTCCAGGTTTCAGAGGAAACATACTCTCCCTTGAGGACAAAGAAATAGGATGCACTGACAGGTTTTAGCATTATGTTCTCCACAGAATCAGGGGCTGCTGTGAGTTGATGTAGAGGTCAGAGATCTAGGCCAGGGAAAGTAGACAGCTGTTAGAACAGAAAGTATGAAAAGACATCCGTGCAGCTGCATGCCAGTGGCTCATGCCTATAACCCTAGCTACTCAAGGCTGACACTGGAGGATCAATCAAGATTCAAAGCTAGCCTGGGCATACTCTTATCTCCAAAGAATCACCAAAAACCTGGGAAGAAGAAATATTATAATTCAAATGTTAGAGCACTAAACTTGTGCAAACCAGCTAAAGGTTACCACCTAGGCTCTTCAAGCCTTGGTAAACACACACACACGCACGCCCACACACACACACACGCACACGCACACACACACACACCATGTGCATTCAAAATCAGGGATTTCTACACTGTCACCATTGGGTATTCTCTACCTTTTTCCCCACTAAGTCTGGTGGTTGTTGGCCTAGGAGTTCGATGCATCCAACACCACCTGACATCTATAATTTTGGGGAACAGACTGAGTATAACATCAGTCTTACCCAATCGCAGCTCCTTGATTGGGTCATGGTCTATCCAGACCCTTTGTGATTCCTTTTACAGACTTGCCAAGATCCTTTAAAGAGGCATCACATGCTGGGCACTGGTGGCTCATGCCTATTATCCTAGCTACTCAGAAAGGTGAGATCTGCCTTCCAAGCCAGCTTGGGTAGGAAAGTTTGTGAGACTCTTATTCTCAAAGAAACATCACAAAACAAGAAGTGTCCCTGTGGCTCAAGTGGTAGAGTGCAAGCCTTGAGAAAAAGAGCTCAGGGACAATGCTCATGGACAACAACAACAAGGAGAGGCATTGCATGTTGGCTTTGGGATTGACATGGGCCAAATATTGGAAATTTCAAGAGTGCCAAGATAAAGCAATACCTCCTTTAGTCCCATGCTTTTCTATCTTGTCCAATCCCTGTCCTTGGCCGTGCTTCAGGTCTGGATGGCTCTGGCTTGACGGCAAGGCTCCAAGGACGAAGATCCCAGATGAATTGCCCTGGCTCCTTCCTCCCTGCTCACACTGCTGATTCTGCTCTTTGCCATAGACGCTCTTCCTGAAATCCATCCATGAGATCATTGACACCAACACAGTGGGGAATGGTGGGTCCAGCCTAACTCAGGGAAGTCAGAGGTGGAAGCCAGCCTGGGACTAGGCTTCTACTCTGGGTGTGGGCTGAAGCCAGGGCTGACATTTATTTCATTCTGAGCCTTGCAGGGGTAGGGAGACAGTGTAGACACAACATTGAGTCAGGTAAGATGGGAATCTGTAGCACCACTTGTGTGGGGGAGGCTGTGGCATTCGGGGGGCACTGTTCTTGGTACTCCTCTTTCAGACTTCCCTCTCCCTCTCTCATCCCTCAATAGTAAAAGAGAAACTTTAAATAAGGGTGTCGAAGAAGTGGCAGGGAAGTATTTCCGTGTGAACCAGACTTGTGCTTCATATTCGCCCTAGCCCCTAATTCCTATTTATCTGAGGATTGGCCATATGGATTTGGGGGAGGGGATCATCCTAGCTGAGAATGTGTCTCAGTGATAGAATGGTCGCC
>NW_012287852.1:0-5309 GCF_000151885.1 Dipodomys ordii
TGAGGTGGCCTTCCCTCCTCTGCTCCCTGAGAAGGAGTGAGGACGTCTGGCTTCTACTCACGCCGAGTCTTGGATCCTGGGTCGTCTCTGGTCTGCAAACTGCAGGATGAAGATGTCTGCTCCTTGTCGGTTCTTGCTGGTGTTGAGTAGAATCCGCTTGCCCACTGCGTCTGGCTCCTTCTTCCCGGACTCTCTGTGGCTCAGGTTTGGGAGCCCTGGGGTCGCTGCAGCAACCCTGCCGCCGCCGTGGGGGCTGCTCGCAAGCGCTCAGATTTATCTTCTTGCCTCTGCTTCCCCTCTCTTGTCTAACTCTCTGTCCTGTTATGGCACACTTGGTGTGATTCTCTGGCTTAGGACTGTTCACTGGAACTCTAAAACTGCTTTCTATGTGAGAGCTTGTTCAGATTCCAGCTTCTCCTCCACCATCTTCCCGGAACCACCATTACACACTGATTTTCTGTCACCAAATATATTCCATAGCTCCAGGAGAAGTCCATATGTTTATCCTCGTTATTAGGCCTTAAATTGGTAGTGTTTTAATCACAGTGTTTCCTCTTGTCTGTAAGCTGTATATCCCTGAATGGTAAAGCTTTAGTTCTAATTCTACCAAACAATGAGGTAGAGGTAATGGAATAATACTTTAAAACAGTTGCCTTTGATTCCCTAACCACAACAGAACAATGCAAAACATTTTCTTATAGAAAATTACATATTTTATATTTATATGTGTTGATTTTATATTTCACACAGTGGATCTTACTAGAAATAATTGATAATTTGACAAATTAATTTATATTATTCCAATAAATAGATTGTAATATAAATAATCAGGTTAGAATATATATTAGAATATAAAAAGTATCAATGAAATGTTTTCGGTATAAACTTGTGATACTTTCTATGTGTTCTTGGTCTTCTGAATTCACATGGTAAAAAAAAAACAATGTTTTTTTCCTCTAATCTATAAGGGATTTTACTCTGCTGCTCTGTTTATTGTTTTAACTCACTGGTCCCAAATTGTTTTTCTCCATATTTCTGAAGCATCCCTACTGATTATACTCAAATTTTGCTGATATGATGTCTAAAAGGTATTATTCTTCTACAGGATCCATGGGTCCTAGGATCCCAGGTCCCAGTTATCCACATCATCAGATAACTAGGGCAAAAGTTCCCACCTATGCTTATGCAACATGCCAAGAGAAAGTAATTGAAGACCCATTTCAATTTATCATTTCTTATATTTCAGGGCCCCAATTCCTTGAAATGCAGGAATTAGCAGTGAGCAATTGGGAAATGCAAGGCAACTTAAAATGCAAGATGAAATCACAAAATGTGAAAGTACAGTAATTCAAACTTTGAATTTTCAGATGACCATGCCATATGAGTGAAAAAGACCACAAATGTCACAAGATTATTTGTAATACCCTTCTCCTAATGATTAATGAATGATTTCAGTCCAGTATCAGCAGGCTAAAAATAGTTTCTGAACGATAGATCCATAATTGGTCTACCAATGCTAGGAATACTTGACATAGAGGTCAAATATAATTCAAAAAACAATAATTGAGAAGATCCTTAGTGCTTCAAAACACTGGTACTTCAGTAAACTTGGTTCTGTTGTATAAAAATGTTGTCATTCTCAAACAAATGATAACCTACATTTAATCTGCTGAAAGTATACTCCTTTTTAAATAAACTTTTAAAAATCACATTTGCCAAAATAACACTTTACAAGTGATGATATTTAGTGAGGTTACTAGTCTTTCAAGTGTAGGGAGCAAGTTTCAATAGAATTGATTTATTTACCCAGCACTAATGCCAAACAGGTTCAACCATTCATTAAAGTGTAGGAATAGTACCCCGACCATTTGTGTTTTCCAGTAGGTGCCTTCGAAAATTTCTTAAATAGATCAGCCTCCAATATTTCAAACCAAAACATTAGCTAATAAAGTAAATTTCATCACATAAGTACATTTTAAAAAGTCATCATATGGTGTTTTATGTTTTCCCTATATGTCTAACATAGTAAGAAATATGACTTTAAGTCTTGAATATGGGTACTCATCAGAGATTTGACAAACATACAATCTGTCCTCTATTTCTATCATATTCCTCTACAGTAGTAAATTTTAGATTTCTTCTTTTGCCAATACTTATTGGTAGTTGAAAATATTATCCCATGTAAAATAAAATAATCACACACCACTGTACAAATCCATTTATAAAAACTGGTAGTTAGGAATACATTCTAAGCCATTTTTAAACGTTCTTGTTGACTACAGATTAATCTTTCAAATGGAGGGCAATGAAATCATGTCTAGGTGCTTCATGTCTCCAGTCTTGCAAATTGTTACTTCAGATGAATGAATTATGGAAATATAAGCTGACATCAGTTCAAGTATATGCAGAATTGAAACTCCATGGAATGTATATAAACCTTTCAAAGTACTAACAGACAGTTTAACAGAATGACTATCAGGAAATTGAATTAATAGTAATAATAGTAAAGGAATAATAATAAAGCCATAGAATGAACGAAGAATGGAACAAGGGGCAAGTACAGCTAGAATACTTAATATACACATGTGAGAAAGGAAGTGGTAAATCGGAAATAAATCTTGTAGAAGGGGTTAGTTGAGAATGAGAGAAAGAGTGACTCTGATGCCGGAACATTGGACAATTAGATGGACATTTTTGTAACACACTTTCACAACTTTTTGAAATTCAGTGAAAAAACACAACAAAAAACAAAAACACACAAAAAGCACAAACAAACAACAATCTCTATAGAGTACGATTATGACCTCTCAAAATTTTAAATAGTTAATGAAGGACAATCTTGGGAAAAGCATACAAAGCTGTTTGAAGTGAGCAATTTGGGTAGAGGAGAATTTTTAACAGATTTAAATAGATTGTTTAAGGTTATAAATCACCTACATCTGCTGCAAATATTGTCTTCTGCGAGTTCTCTTGGTCTGAACTGGATATTCCAGTCATGAGCCACACTTGATAGCTTGTGAAGATAGAATGGAAGAAACAAGATCAAGAACCCATTACTCCATTGGAGAGGAAACAGTCTTCTACGTTTCCTCTCATTTCTATTGACTACTTTTATTCATAAGTTTAAGTCAAGTGATTTGAATTAAATATTTCCTTCTTTGTTCTGGCAAAGTAATTGGTCAAAATAATTCACTAAATATTATTAGCCATTTTTTTCTATCATGCTGTTTTCTTGTCCAAGCGAGTCCATTAAACTTCCACCTTGCATTTGGTTGCCACGGAAACCCAGCATCAATGTTAATGAGGACAATCTCTAATGTAAAACTTTGTCTCCAAAATACCAGTCCAAGAAGCTGTGATCACAAATATTTAGCTATACATTTTTCTTTTTCCTTTAACCTTGAAAGTCTTCTTGTGTCTAAAGTGCCCTCAAAAATAAGTACTCTGTCAATTTTTGATTCAATCACTTATAACCTCAAAGATATTTTGCTATCAAGATGCTTAGAGGAAACCGAAGAATACTGCACTTTTATCTTCTCTCTTAAGATTCTCCTTAGATACCATATCAGGAACAGTGAAGTTATTCTTTGCAAAATTATTTCAATAGATTATTTTTTTCTTTTCATCTTGCATTTGCTCAACAAGATGTATGGAGAAGAATAGAGTTGAATCACCCATACCATGGATGACAGTGTCTTTTACAAAAGGACAATGCTCCTATGTCCTATTTCTCTAACCTCCTCTTAGCTCTTGCCTGATTTCCAACTAATCACAGATTCTTAGCTTCATGTCTAATGAAGGTGAAGGACTATAAGTCCTCCCCCATTGCTACATTGTAGGGCTAGATCTCAGGCAGGAGGTAAGTGTGAATGACGCATTCAAGGAACACACGTTGGGAGAACAGGCTTAAGCAGGTCTGGTTTATTTCTTCACAAGGGTTGGGATTTTATAGCCCCATCTTTCCCAACCTCCTGAGTCCTTCCCAGCCAATTACTTAGCGGGGAGTTGATGATGGGCACTGCTTGGTGACAGGCACTGATTGGTCCTCCGGGGGCATCTAGGGAGCATGGACAGCTCATGGCTGGAAAGGTAGGCAGACGTGCCTGTGGGTCACGTCTCTATGAGCACGAAGTGTGCTTCAACTGCTACTCGAGCTGACTCACCCAGATCTGACCGGCTCTACCCACAAATTTTCCCTTTTCTTTTAAAAGGACCGTCATTATGGTGACCCGTCATTGGAGGCATTTTTGCCGGGAGTGCAAGCATTTAATAATTCCTAGGAGAGTAAGCCCTACAAGTGCACGGCCTCCCCAGATGATCAGACAGGATGGCGAAAACCATTGTTGTAACTTTTTAAGCACATCTAAAAAGGAGACAGCGGAAATAACCTGAATGGTGGTCTGGTTTAGGTGGGTAACATTCAGCAGGTTTTGGTTGAAGTTTAAGTACTTAAGGGACTTAGGGCCTTTGATGTAGTTACTAAGTTCAGTGAAATTGGGTGCGGGAGTGGAAAGCTGAGAGACAGAAGTAGTCATAGCATTACATAGTCTTCCTTGTTGTAATCAAAGAAACATAATCTGTTCTTGGAGCAAGTCTATTTGTTGTTGGAGCACAAGGAGGCCTCCCTTAAGATGATTCGCAACTTGTAAATGTTATAATTCTATGGATGACAGTTGAGGGATGAGCTGGTTTATCTGTTGCACGGTGGACAGGCTTTGGGACAGCAATATAGCGGCGGTGGTAGCTGAAGCCACTATAGCGATGATTGCTGACCCAATTGCAAGGATCAATCCTACTGCTCTTTTAGTGCGCGGATGAATCAATTGAACCTGGGAAAACTGAGAGTCATTAGTAGCCAGAACAATAAATGGGGAAACACGTACCAAACCTGCAAAAGGATATGAGTCATTGGGTTGCCAGTGATTGCTGAGAGTGCAAGTAGCGAAGGAGTTGTCTCCTAGACAAAAAATGAACGGGGCTTTAACCACTACCATTCCTGACACCTGGTCATATCCGGATCAGTTACAGCGACGAATATTGGCCAATAGGAAAGGGGACAAACCGAGGCAGGAATGTGATGATGAAATGATTGGCATGGGGGGTCTTGGGTCTCCCAATCGTCCTCCTGAAGAGTCATAAAACTCTTTTAGATTTTGAGGTTTGGGATCTTTTTCAGATTGGTTGTATATAGCTGGGTCTCTACCCTTAAAAGAGTTTTAAAAGAGAAACTATGAAGATGAAGCAGTGGGTGAAGCTTCAATAGCCAAGAAGCTGTGTTTAATTGGAAATCAGGAAATTGCTGAGAGGAG
>NW_012287853.1:0-2503 GCF_000151885.1 Dipodomys ordii
AAAGGCGGGAACTGCCAGTGATCTACAGCAGAGAGCTGAGAATCCTGTGTGGGTCAGACCAGCGGCTGGAGGTCGGCCCCCAACAGAAGCGAGATCAGGTACAGAATCTCTCTACCGGCACATGAAACAGTAACCAAGCAAAGACAGACTCCTATTGACCAAAAAAAAATTTCAGATTAGTCTGCAATAATCCCTGAATAACCATGAGAAAATCACAAAGAAATATTACAAGGTTTATCAACACCTAGGATAGCAAGCTATCTCTAAAAGACAGCAGCAAACCAGGGGAGAGCCCCACTGGGAGCAAAGCAGTAATGGAAGACAAACACTACATCCAAGACATGCTGGAGGCAATGACTCAAGAAATAAAGTGAGAAATAGACCAGAATTTGAAAGAACACCAGGTCGAAATACCAAAAGAGGTGCAGGACATCAAACAGGAGAGGCATGCAAAAATAGAGGTAGCACACACCTCACTGAGCCATGAGATAAGTGACAAAGTAGAGGCAGTACACACCTCATTAAGATGTGAGATTAGTATTTTGAAAACCAACATTGAATCCATTGAAATCAACAATGAGTCCATTTCCTCCATGCAAAACACAATGGAAGCCACAGTTAACAGAGTGAACAAAATGGAATACAGAAGACAGAATACATCAACTGGAACAAAAAATGACAGATATGCAAAATTCACTTAAATTATACCAAAGGGAAATTCAAGGGCAAGCAGATAGTGCCAAGAAATTTAACCTTCATATACGAAGATGAGGAATATCAAAGCAAGGGAATGCAACAACTATTCCACAAGATAATCGGTGAAAATTTTCCCCATCTTAAAAAAGAACATCTTACCTACATAACAGAAGCATATAGAACACCTAACAAGCAGGATCCCAAGAGAAACACTGCTAGACACATTATAGAATAAATGATAGATCTGAATGATAAGGAAGCAATCTTGCATGCAGCAAAAATGAAGAAGGAGCTATACTACTATAGGAAAAATATTAGAATCACTACAGATCTCTCCACGCAAACACTGAATGCAAGAAAGGCCTGGGAAAGTACCACATGAGCCCTGAGAGCCAATAACTGCCAACCCAGACTGATATACTGAGAAAAGCTAGCATTCACATTCGATGGAGAACTGAAAATTTTAATAGCAAAGTAAAACTAAATTAATACATAAACATTAAGCCAGCATTACAAAGACTACTAAGAGGTGGAACACAACCTGAGAAAAGCAACCAGGAACAGGGACCTGCACCCAGACAGGCATTAATAGAAGTCTATCTGAGCAAGGACAGAGGAAAGGAAAGAAGAAAAACAGTGACCTTAATGCATCTCTCTATACTATCTCTTAAGATTGACGGGCTTACTTCACCAATCAAAAGAAAAAGAAGTGCAGTTTGGATCCTAAAGCATGACCCATCCGTCTGTTGCCTTCAGGAGACCCTCCTCTAAGCCAAACATGCAAACAAACTCAGAGTGAAGGGTTAGAAAAGGATCTACCAATCAAATGCCCTTAGTAAGAAAGCAAGCATAGCAATCCTTATATCTGACAAAATAAACTTGTCATTAAAATCATTAAAATGTCAAACCATCCCTGCATCTCTGGGATGAAGCCTACCTGCTCATCGTGTATGATTTTTTTAATGTGTTTTTGGATTCTTTTAGCTAGAATCTTGTTAAGGATCTGTGCACCTGTGTTCATCAAGGAAATTGCCCTGTAATTCTCCTTTTTGGTTGGGTCTTTGCCTGGTTTGGGGATGAGTGTGATATTGGCTTCGTAGAATGAGTTTGGGATAGCTCCCTCCTTCTCTGTTTCTCTGAAGAACTTCAAGAGTGTGGGTATTAGTTCTTCTTTAAAGGTCTTATAGAATTCTGCTATTAATCCATCTGGTCCTGGGCTTTTTTGGTTGGAAGACTTTTAATAGCTTCCTGTATCTCGTTGTAGGATAATGGCTTATTTAATTTGTTTCTTCTTTGCTCAGTTTGGGCAACTTGGATTTCTCTCAAAATGCATCATTATCTGCCAGGTTTTCTTCCTTTAGAGATTATAACTTTTGAAAATAGTCCATTAGGATTGTTTGGATATCTTGGGTACCTGTTATGATTTTTCCCGTGGCATCCCTAATCCTGTTAAAATGGATTTCCTCTCTTCCTTTTTTAATTAATCTTGCAAACAGTCCATCAATTTTGTTTATGTATTCAAAGAATGAGCTTTTTGTTTGGTTAATTTTTGCTGTAATTTTTTTTTATTTTCTAATTGGTTAATCTCTGCTCTTAATTTGGTTATCTGGCTCCGTCTAGTAACTTTAGGTTCTATTTTTTCATGTTTTTCTAGTTGTTTTAATTGCAACATGAGATTATTTACTTGGTCTGTCTCCATTTTCTTGATGTGGGAAATGAGGGCAATAGATTTGCCCCTCAGGACTGCTTTTGCTGTGTCCCACAAGTTTCTTTGTGAGATTTTTTTCATTTTCATTGAGTTGTAGGA
>NW_012287854.1:0-4220 GCF_000151885.1 Dipodomys ordii
TCAGTTTTACAGTGAAATACTCGGTAGATGTCAGTTAATTCCGCTTGAAATATGGCCTCACTTAATTTGGTAGCTTCTTTGCCAATCCTCTGGTTGGTAGGCCTGTCCTTTGGTGAGAGTGGTGTGTTGACGTCTCCTAGTATTATCGTATTGGGATCTATTTTATTCTGTAAGTCAATAAATGTAATCCAACACAACAGAAATAGCAAGAACATTTCTTAAAACAATAAAACCATTTATGACAGACCAATAGCCAATATTATACTTAATGGGGAAAAGCTACAACCAATTCTCCTAAAATCAGGAAGAAGGCAAGGATGCCCACTGTCTCCACTGCTCTTCAATATAGACCTGGAACCCTTAGCCAGGTAAGTAAGGCAAGAAAACTACATGAAAAGGATCCGCATAGGGAAAGAAGAGGTTAAACTATTCCTTTTTGCAGACAACATGATAGTATACTTTCATGATCCCAAAAACTCCATCCCCAAACTCTTAGAAATCATAAGTCACTTAGGCAAAGTAGCAGGATACAAAATAAACCCAAAAATCAGCTTACTTCCTGTACACTGACAATGTACAAGAAGAGAGGGAAATAAAGGGAGTAACCCTATTCACAATAACCTCCCCAAAAATAAAATATTTAGGAATTAACCTAACCAAAGATGTAAAAGAACTATTTAATGAAAACTATAAAAAGATAAAGAAAGAAATTTCAGAAGACACTAGGAAATGGAAAGACCTCCCATGCTCTTGGATAGGCCAACTTAATATAGTGAAGATGGCAATACTGCCAAAATTAATATACAAATTCAATGCAATTCCTATTCAAAACCTAATAACTTACATCACTAAAATACAGAAAACAGTCCAAAAATTCATATGGAACAACAAAAGGCCTAGAATAGCCAAACCAATTCTAGGAAATAAAGACAAAATTGGAGGGAAATCCATGCTGCACTTCAAACTATACTACAGAGCTATAATAACAAAGACAGCATGGTACTGGCACAAAAACAGACCAGAAGACCAATGGAACAGAACAGAAGTTCCAGAAATAAATCCACAGGCTTACAGCCAGCTGATATTAGACAAAGGAGCCCAAGACATACAATGGAAGAAACACAGCCTCTTCAACCACTAGTGCTGGGAAAACTGGGCTGCCACATGAAGAAAACTAAAAGTGGACCCCAGCCTATCACAATGCACCAACATCAACTCAAAATAGATTAAAGATCTTAACATTAAAACTGAATCTCTGAAACTACTGCAGGACAGAGTAGGAGAGACACTTGAACTAATAGGCACAGGAAGGAACTTCCTGAACAGAGTCCCAGGATCACAACAAGTTGGAGAGAGACTCAACAAATGGGACTACTTTAAAATATAAGCTTCTGCACAGCTAAATCTATTGCAACCAAGCTAGAAAGACAAATAATTAATTGGGAAAAATATTTACCAGCAATATATCAGACAAGGGGTTAACATCCAGTATATACAGGGAACTCAAGAAACTAACCCCTCCTAAACCTAACAAATCAATTACTAAATGGGCAAGGGAAGTAAAGAGGGACTTCTCAGAGAAAGAAATAAAAATTGCAAAGAAACACATGAGAAAATATTCATCATCCCTGGTGGTGAAGGAAATGCAAATAAAAACAACCATGAGATACCACCTTACCCCAGTCAGAATGTCCAACATCCTCTAGTCAGCCAACGACAATGGCTGGAGCGGATGTGGAGAAAGAGGAACCCTATTACACTGCTGGTGGTAATGTACACTTATACAACCACTTTGGAAAGCACTCTGGAGGGTCCTTAGTAAGATGAAGATTGATCTCCCTTATAACTCAGTCATACCACTTATAGGCATCTATCCTGAACAACAGGAACCAATATAAAATGACACGTGCACCTCAACGTTTATTGCAGCATTGTTCACAAGAGCTAGGATATGGAAACAACCTAGATGCAGCACTACAGATGAATGTATCCAAAAATTGTGGTATCTATACACAATGGAATATTATGCAGCCATTAGAAATGACAAAATAATGGCATTTGCAGGGAAATGGGTCGAGCTAGAAGGTGATCATGTTGAGCAAGGTAAGCCAAGAGCAAAGAGACAAACGGTACATGGTCTCCCTGATAAGCGGATGCTAAATCCAAAATGTTAGGTGATACGACGAAATTAACAGGATTTAAGAAACAAAGAACTCCCACTCATCTGGTCGAAACACTACTAAATTTCCCCATACTGCTGATTACATGTATGTTGTATTGTGTACACCGTTATATCTTATAGACTGTGATAGACAATTTGCTCCAGGAAAGTTAGTATGAACGTATGACTTTAAATGAGCACCATTATTTCACAATACTGTGAAATTTGGGAAGTTATGTAATCACTTAATCACAATTTAAAAAAAAGAACCTCAGGGAAGTAAGGAAGGAAGGGATGGTAGGGGGAAAACAATAGAGGGTGTAACAATGCTCAATAGGAAGTGTACTCATTACCTTGCTCATGTAACTGTAACCATCTGTATAGTATCTTTACAATAAAAAATTAAAAAAAGATCCAATCAACAGTAAAAAAATAAACTAAAATCAATACAAAAAGAAAAGGATGGACACTACATATTAATACAGGGAACAATACAAGAGGAGGGTATTACCATCATCTACCTATCATTCCCCAAACATCGGTGCACCCAAATATGTTAAGCAAATACTCTCAAACTTACAGAATAAAATAGATCCCATATGATAATACTAGGAGACTTTTAACACCCCACTCTCACCAAAGGACAGGTCTACCAACCAGAGTATTGGCAAAGAAGCTATCAAATTAATGAGGCCATACTTCAAGCAGAACTGATATTTACCAAGTATTTCACCCTAAAAACAACACAGTACACATTCTTCTCAGCAGCTCATGGTACTTCCTCCAAAATAGACCATATAATAGTTCATGCAAGAAACTTAAGCAAATTCAAGGAGATTGACATAAT
Source organism: Dipodomys ordii (assembly GCF_000151885.1). NCBI lineage: Eukaryota > Metazoa > Chordata > Mammalia > Rodentia > Heteromyidae > Dipodomys > Dipodomys ordii. The sequence continues at coordinate 3,009 of NW_012287854.1, forward strand.
CCCCTGTATCCTATCTGACCATAGTGGAATCAAGCTAGTTCTCAATAACAAAACATACTGCAGAAATTACTCAAATACATGGAAATTGAACAGCTCACTTCAAAGCAATGCCTGGGTAATGGAAGTGATTAAAGAAGAAATTTAAAAATTCTTACAACTCAATGAAAATGAAAATACCTCGCAAAAACCTTTTGGGACACAGCAAAAGCAGTCCTGATGGACAAATTTATTGCCCTCATTTCCCACATCAAGAAAATAGAGACAGACCAAGAAAATAATCTCATGTTGCAATTAAAACAGGTAGAAAAAACATGAAAAAATGGAACCTAAAGTTACTAAACAGAGCCAGATAACCAAACTAAGAGCGGAGATTATTGAAATAGAAAATTGGAGAATCATAGCCAAAATTAACCAAACAAAAAGCTGGTTGAAAAAATAAATAAAATTGATAGATATTTGGCAAGATTAATTTAAAAATAAGAGAGGAAACCCATTTTAATAGCATTAGGGATGCCACGGGAAAAACCACAACACGTACCCAAGATGCCCAAACAATTTTAACAGACTACTTTGAAAAGTTATACCCTCTAAAGAAAGAAAACCTGGCAGAAATGGATGCATTTTCAGAGAAATACAAGTTTCCCAAATTGAGCAAGGAAGAAGTAAATCAATTAAATAGGCCAATATCCTACAAGGAGATACAGGAAGCAATCAGAGGTCTTCCAACAACAAAAACAGCCCAGGACCAGATGGATTTGCAACAGAATTCTATACGACCATTAAAGAAGAACTAACACCTATACTCTTCAAGCTCTTCTGAGAAACAGAGAAGGAGGGAGCTATCCCAAACACATTCTACGAAGCCAATATCACATTCATCCCCAAACCAGGCAAAGACCCAACCAAAAAGGAGAATTACAGGCCAATTTCCTTGATGAACACAAGTACAATGGTCATTAACAAGATTCTAGCTAACATAATCCAGAATCACATAAAAAAAAACCATACACTAAAACCAAATAGGCTTCATCCCAGAGATTCAGGGATGGTTTAACATTCATAAGTCAATAAATATAATCCAACACATCAACAGAGCCAAGGTCAAGCATCACATGATTATCTCCAGAAATGCAGAAAAGGTTTTTGATAAAGTTCAACATTCATTCATGCTAAAAGCTCTGGAGGCAATAGGAATAGAACGAACATTCTTAA